>NC_054556.1:25760355-26060355 GCF_017654505.1 Polyodon spathula | reverse complement strand
CCAAGTCAGGTGCTTTTTCTTTTGTAAGTTTATAATCAGGGATGTTTTGTAAATACACACATGACCCACGGGTACGAGATCAGTAAAATCCTTGTTTAGTTAATGGAGAAGGTACAATGAATGCAATGCTTGAATTACAGGATACACCCGGACAGCACTTCGACTCTATGTACTGTTATAGTATTTTACAGGTGCAGTATTACATTTCACAGTCCTTCCTTTCTAGTTAAACCTGCAGCCATCAGGGTATCTGTCCAACTATCCATTTATTTTGTTTTATTCTTCTACACTGTACATTATCTAATTTTATTTTTTCTAAAACCACATACTTAGGTCACCCATGGTGTGTTCCTTGTAAAGTGCTGAAGTATTGGTTCATTTTCTTTTTTATTTCTTATATTTGATAGGTGGTTCTGTATTCTTTTATACAATGATGTCCCTGTCTCTCCTACGTATTTTATAAAATGATATAGAATATACAAGGTTGCTATCTTTATATGACAGATTTATTTTCGTTATTTGTGCACAGCTGCGTCAACTAACCAAAAGAAAACTTCTGAAAAGCAAACACATCAGCAGCAAAATTTGAATGTCAAAAATAATATTCTTTTAAGACGACAAGCCTGTAATCAATAAAACAGCAGTATATCCAGACATTTTAATAAATCAATTACCGGTATGTAACATAATTTATCAGTTTGATTAATAAATTGATTTAGTTAATATTGAAATGTACATCAAAGTAATGTTGACAGCTAATTAATCACAGAAACGTATTCATCACAGGCATCAATTGAATTTTTAACTGAATGTTATCAAGTACAAAAATCAGTATGAAAACGTTTCTACAAAAGAAAAAACCCATTGCAGCACCTCAAAACTAAGCCCAGAGTACACATGCCTTCAAACTCATGTAGCTCCCTGTTTTGTTCTTCACACTTTGTAAAAACTATTTTCTTATATTCAAGTAGTTCATTCCTATTGAGTTTGTCATCTTTTCTCAATTCTCTCTCAATAATTTGTTCTTTGTATCCTCTTTTCTTAAGATGTATTTTTAATTCCTTTCTCTGTTTTTTGTAGTCATTTTCATCTGAACAGATTCTTTTCATCCTTATACCCAGTCCTTTAGGAATGGCTCTTTCAGTATAGACAGGATGTGCAGTTGAAATGTGTAGGTACTGATGCATATGTTTTATACTACAAGGAAAACTAGTCCCATAGTTACAAGACTGGCATTAGTATTACTATTATTTATTTATTAGCAGACACCCTTACCCAGCGCAACTTACTGTTGTACACAAAATAAAATACATATCAAGAATTACAACACAGGGACGGAAATAAGGTTCCTATTGCATAGCTGTTTCACCAACTCAGATTTTAATACGAGCTTGACTAGCCACAGTTTATACAGTAGGTAGCAAGCTTAGGTGTGTTATTAAACTCATAGCAAAACCAGATTAGATTAAACTGTTATGCAATGGGAGCCTTATTTCCACCCTAACAATGATCACATTGCCTGGCTGGGACCACACACGAGACACACACCTTAGATGGAATGTGCATTTCAAATGCCTTGTATTTAACCCAAATTCAATGCCATTATGGAGACACTACCATGGTAGTCAGTGGGGCATGTGCTTCTACAAGAGAGAGGAGCAAATGTTACTCTACACAAAGCTACCGTTTTGAAAATCCATCCCATGAAGTCATCAGTTCCCATTTCAGCACTCACTTGTGTTTCCCGTTCATCTCCAGCCCGACCACAAGGCAGATATAGCAAGCGCGGTGCAGGTCCTCATAGTGACCCCCCCTTGGTGTTCCCGCTGTCTCCCTGCCAGGCTGGATTATCAGTCAGGTTCAGCTACCTTCACATCCCGAGGAAACACAAGACCATTTTCACATCTCCAGCACCTGCCCTTAGTTTTCGTTCAAGTATATCTCCAGATGTCTCTTACATCAACAAAACTCTGCCTAACTCATCAATGGAAAGCAGGCATCATCACATGTGGTGGAAGTGAAAAGCAGGGAATAAAATTGATACAAAACACTTTTAGCATGCTATCAATTCAATTTATTTTACAAATGCAAGCAGAGTAACAATTCTGTGAAAGTAATAAGGAACCCTGATACCCCTGATGTGCACTGCAACCTCCATATTGGGTCTTTCAGCAGATTTGTGTAACAGGTACTCAGTAATAGCATCTTTGTTGTACAGCCTGGAAAACAAGGAGAGACAATATTGAGCATCTCTGTGTGACCTGGTAGTCAAGCTGCCTGTTACCACCAGAGCTACTGTAATAAGCAGACCTCACATTAACTACAGTAAAAGCTGTCTAATCAAGCCCTTTTACAAACCTGCATTCTGTAAAATGCGGCATCATTTTTGAGCTACGACCTCGTTGAAATTCATGCAGCTGCACCCTCTACAATCCGGTACCTGTATATTCTGGAATCCGGCACGAATTTCAAGTCTGGTCTGCCTAAAATCAGAGTAAATCTGACTGTGCAGTCCAGCACCAAGTCAGGTGCTTTTTCTTTTGTAAGTTTATAATCAGGGATGTTTTGTAAATACACACATGACCCACGGGTACGAGATCAGTAAAATCCTTGTTTAGTTAATGGAGAAGGTACAATGAATGCAATGCTTGAATTACAGGATACACCCGGACAGTACTTCGACTCTATGTACTGTTATAGTATTTTACAGGTGCAGTATTATATTTCACAGTATCTCTGTAACCCAGTACAAAGCCAGACTGGGCAGGTTTTACTGTAGTGTGCTACTGTAATTCCTGACACTGCCTGAGGGCTTACTGTTTTTTAAGTGAAGTTTTCTTACCTTCCCAGGTCACAGGAGACAACGGGTCTGCTCAGCTTCTCCTGAGTGACAGCGCAGTAGTACCAGCGGGCGACCAGTGCAGCATTTTTATCAACCTGCATCAAGCAAAGAAAGAAAGGGACGATCAGCGGCTGGATTTGGGTTTTATTCACAGAATCACAAAATGCCGACAGTATAAAAACCAGTAATGTAGACTGTGTTTGACGAGCTCAGTTTACATGACAGAGCTGTACAACGAGCAAAGCCAGGAAGTTTGGACCAGATATCTTGGCTTCCTGTGGTAATCTCTGACAACCCTAACTCGCACATTATGGTTAGATGCAATGTAATTATTATACAGTACTTCTACACGTTACTTTTGAATTGCCTTGACTCCCCCAGTCTCGCTGATTCTGCGGGGAAGAAGAAAACTAGCACCCAATGCAGCGCGCTGCCAACTGGTACTGAAGTTGTGACACCTTTTGTTGTAGGTCTGACACAGACTCACTAAAAACAGATGATACTGGGTGGGTGAACAGCACGGCATCTACATTAATTACAGTGAATCCCCACGAAGAAGAAATAGGGCATACACTGTGTTGGAGTACTGTGGCTTGAATGATGGGCCACATTAAAACTGCTCAAAATAAATTGGTCTACATACAGGTGTTTAGTATAGAGATTACTATATAAATACATACTTTAAATAAAGTACAGAGTGTGTTACGTGGGGCTTGCCGTTGGGTTTGGCATTGGAGAAGATATTGCAACACATCTGTGGGAGACCATGAGCTAAATATTAATGAAACATTAAATCCAAGCTAAGGTTCTAACCGTGAGGATATCAAAACAAACACTTCCGCCAATAATCACGTTCAAACTGAACCCCTGGAGCAGTCACTGCGACGTCGAGGATTCAGCTGAATGCAGGCCCCAAAACAGAAAACAAATAGAAACTACAAACAAACAAACAAACAAACAAACAAAAAGTCTTAAACAACCGACATGAACCTTCTCCACTTTCTTGGGGCCCTTTAACGAGTTCGTGTCGTTTTGGAATGGTCCCCCTGTCACAACACACGGTGAAAGATCAGTAGAAATATATTTAAATAATAATAATAATAATAATAATAAAAAAAAAAAAAGAAAAAGAAAATCAATCTTTTTTTTTCTTCAAACAACAAGGGGCGACACAAAGAGCGTTTGAGACCGAAAAAAACAGCTTGAAATGTTCAGGGGCGAAAAACGCGGCGCGCCACCTGCTGGCTGGATGATTGTAGTGTCTGCTTGAAAAAAAAGTGACATCGAAAGGACCCCCCTCCCACCAAGTTAAAGACTTTAATATTTCTGCACCTGTTTGATAACCTGAAAATATGTTCTTACACAAAGTCATGTATTTATTAATACGTTTTTGTCTGTAGGGGATCCGGCGACGCAAAAAGTTGAACCCCCCCCCCCTCCGGGTCTTCTCTATACATTTGCAGAATGTTTGGGGAAAAAAAAGAAAGAAAGAAACGTAACCGGCAACTGGCATGAGCTGAAGATCGTGCTTTATGTTAAATAGACACGAGGTTTGCCGAACTATCTGTATTCACAGAAACACGTGTTTAAAAATAACTTTTCCTACCTCAATACAATGATTTTATGCACTGCGTTGTACTATACTAGTGAATGTGAGATCATGTATAATGACAAGCGCAATTGAAAGGTACTGTACTGTATTTTTTCTTCTTCTTGAAAAGCCCCCCCATGGTTTAAACGGCGCTGTTTACTGCAGGTCGTTCACACGATTACAAAAAAAATATATAAAACGTGTCAGTCTTAATTTTGATGTAATTATATGAAAAAGTAGAAACGACATTTAAATCTAGCCTTATAGTATTGAAATTGGACACTAGAGGGAGCTAAAGGTCCACCTTGCACTGTTTCAAACTCTGCGTTCAGTTACGTGGAAAAAAGGTAATTTTAGCGCTTAACTAAAAATCCTTTAGCTTCCTTTGAAAACTGCCCTTTAAGATTGATCTTGTATTGTACTCTTCCCGGTATAAAAGCGAACAGACAGGATACTCCATGATCTTTGGTGGCGTGGTGGTCGACCCTGTTAGAGTCACAATCCTGCAGGTTTTCTGGCTGTCTTTGCATCATCACGTGTTAAAGACCTGGGGAAAATGTTCGTGTTGACCAATAACGAAAATAGTTGGTTGAACTGAGCAACTGACACGAGAACTGGAAGACCCTGCGGCTCTCCAGGACCGGTGGATGGTCGCCTCTGGTGCCGTGGTCCAGGCTCTCGACTTGATCCTGCCTTTGTACTGGTGAGCAGCTCTGCCTGCTGTCCGAACCCACGTGTCTGTAGATACCGGGTTGGCTATATGGACAGGGCTGGGGAGATTCCTTCTTAAACCGATGCCTCTGCAATGGGGACCTAACCATTAGTCTGTATCAAGAGACAGTATGACATCATTCTTTTCTGTGTGGGTGGCGCGTTTCACTTTGACATCGATTCAATTGATCTAAATGATGGCGTTTCTTAATACCTGCTTTGATACAAACACATCTATCGCAGTATCTTACGTGTGTTTTTCATCTTTAACAGTAAAATGGCAGATGGTGGGGCTCCGCTACCCGCAGAGAGACAAGGAGAGAGAGAGAGCTGCTCTACAGGGGTCGTGTGTGTGTGTGTGTGTGTGTGTGTGTAGAGGCGTCTCAAAGTGAACTTAAGATATGAAAACACTGCAAAAGCAAGGGGCAGGAAATATAGAGCTTAATGAACTGATACAGGGACACGGCCAGAGTTTGTCCTGATTCCTTATTTTCTGTGTGAGGACACCTGCTTTTTAAACCCGGGAAAACACAACACGCAGATTGCACCGTCACAGGACGCATAGTCACCTATCGACCGCTTTATTATTATTATTATTATTATTATTTTATTTTATTATTTATTTATTTATTTAATTATTATTCTTGTCACAAAACAAAATTTATATACAGAGCACAGGAAAGCCAGAGTAAGGCACAGTGTAGTAGACACATGCAAAGCCTAATAACAACCCTAACATTTTTTATTTTTTTTTACATGAAAACACATTGATTTCCTGAACAAAAAACAAGGTAAACAATGATCCTAACAACACATGTACTGAATGCAAAACCAGCTCCCCCCTGAGGATTGTCCTTCCACTTGACAGACTGAGCCACAGTCCAACCCCAGAAGCGCAGATGGAAACGCTACCAGAAGAATTGTGGTTGCATCCAGGTCTTAACTGGGACTCCCAACCAAGAAGGGACTGGGGAAACAGTTTATAAATACAAAAGTGATTGTCCCATGCAGGGCTTTGCTCTCATTCCAGGCAGAATTTAAAGAACACAAACCAGAATGTATTGCATACATGTTGTTTTTAAAAGAAACACCGAGCCGTCTGATTGGATCAGAGGTATCATGTGATGAGTCACCTAGCCCTCGTGTGGACTGTGGTGTCCCGCCTCCATGCCTGGAGTTACTCGGGTAAGCTTTGCAGCAAACTGTCCATCCTTATACAGAAGCAGGCTTGGAGACCTTTCATATTCATACCTGCGCCTTTTAAAAAAGAAAGCGCTTCTCAAGGATGTCTTCCCAGCCCTTATGAAGAGAAAATATCTTATTAAAAAAAAACCTCTTCTGCAGCACAATAGCGACCCCCGGTGGCCAGACACGGGGTTTCCCTTTCTTGGTCTGTGAGCAGTGTTCTGTGGGGTGCAGCCAGCTTTCAGGTTTCCTGTTGTGGCAATAGAATGATGAGCTTAGCGTGTGTGTGTGTGTGTGTGTGTGTGTGTGTGTGTGTGTGTGTGTGACACACTGAATATAGAAATATCGCTCCTATGGATTATGACTGATGGTAAAGCACTGTATTTTTCAAATATTTTAAATGTAGAAATAATCTGTCCTGCCTCATCTTTCCTCCTGCAAGCACTCAGTCAAAGCAACGTGCATTGTGATTGAAACTGCAGTGAAACAGGAGCCCCGCCTGCCTTCTCCATTCACTCACCATGTGTCCTTTCTGTTTTTAAAGTGTGCAACCAAACGAGAGGCTAGCCACCCCCCTGCTGGCAAGCTATCAGTCCTCGGGACAGTATCTCTTATCAGTTCTGGAATAATGACCCCGTGTTTAAGCAGCTGCACCGTCCTGAAACACACTCTACAAATCCCCACTTTCTATTGCAGGAAATGTCTGATAATACACATGACCACACAGCCCTGAGCCTCAGTATGCTCTGATCAGCACTGAGCTGGGCAGGAATCGAACCAGCGACTCAGAAGTGAACCTCTTTCTATCCCCTTGTGATGCACTGAGCTGCCCAGCTTGTCAGGACAACCTGCTGATGCGCTCTTTTATTAAATAACAGTGGGCTCTACTGCCTCTAATTAACACACAGGAACCGGGATGAACCTGCAGCTGCACAGCCAGCATCCGTCTGCCTGCATCCTGGGAATTAGGACTGGAGACGTCTTCTGAAACTGAAGTCTTTATTTTTTTGCTAATCCCACCAAGTGTTTTTCTCAAAGTCTTTAACGTTGAAACGCAACAAGATTCCTGATGTTCTTGAAAACTAAATGATGAAACAAGTCTCAAAAATCCTTTCTGATTGTTTGGGTGTCTTTTTTTTTTTCAGCTCTGCTGTCACCAGCGAGAGATCCACCCGGTCCAGAGAGATTGAGCGGTGGCGCCCCCTAGAGGTACTCCAGCTCCAGCGCGTGGCTTAGCGCATCCAGGTCAGCCCTGCAGCTCACCCTCCAGAATGGCATGTTCTTCTGTGGGGAAAGACAGGCAAAAGCATTAACAAGAGTAATGAGGGGAAAGTGACAGGAAGAGGAGGGTTGGGCTGACAATCACATGGAAGTGATGTTTCATTACGAATGAACAAACATTCAATAGATTCTAGAAATACTAAACGAAACTTCATTGCAAAAGTTTCCCATAATAAAAGCATAGCACATTGTTAAAAATAGCGAGGTATGGTAAAGCATATTAATAAACCTGTCAAACCAGGGTAGACAATTGCAAATGTGTAGCATAACCCTGGGCAGAGCATGAGGGCAAACTGCAACAATACCGTGGTGAACTTTTCTAAGGACAATGCCAAAAGTTGGCAGCGGAAGTCTTTGTCTCCCCCACGCTGTACCTTCTTGGCGGCGCTTTCCTCCTCCGCGCCGTCCCCCACCACCACGTAGACTGCTCGCCTCCCGAAACGCTGCACCACCCGCTCGAAGCAGCTGTCCTTCCCTGGGACAGGCACACACACACAGTCACGGGGTTACTGATCCTCGTATAGCCACAGCGAGTTCTTTACATGCAAAGCATCCATTCAGACACAACAACATTCAGTACGGTGCATATACAGCCCCTGAACGGTGTGTCCGTGTCCCTCACCTGTCTTGGTTGCACTGTAGATGTTCTCGATGGGGAAGGCAGGGCCCAGCCCGTACAGCAGGACCTTCGACAGTGCTGGGATCAGCTGAGTGGTGGTCACTAACACGTTCACACAGTTCGGCCTGTAAAACAACCACCAGGGGGCGTTAGAACCCCACGTCTGCACCACAGTCTGAGCAGACAGCACAGGCGTGTTTTATTAGGAATGTGTGTTTCTTAAAGGTAAAGCCATATAGGTCTTTTATTCACTGTTAACAATGAGCTGCTGTTGTAATCTTCTGATATAGCGCAGATTATTTGAAGCAATGCATTAATAACCCCTTCAATTTTTTTTATATTTAATCCATCTGGCTGATGGATTAAATATACTTCACAGACTGAATGAAGTTAGTCAGAAGTACGTGAAACAGAAAGATTGTTGATAAAGAAACAAACACCGGTCTAAAGCAGTCCTATGAAAATATAACCTAACCCATCAAATAGAATCTGAAACAGCATTCCTTAAAAAAACTCCTGAGTGACAGCGTCCCGCTGTGTTAGCATCCCCGATGGCTCCTGCTTACCTGGAGTTGATGAGAGTCAGCGCTTTCAGTGCATTGGTGAGCCACATGTCAGTCATGACCTCCATGTCTCTCCTGAGCTGAAGCCACTCCTCCCTCTTGGGACTGCCCAGCACACCTGCCAATCACAAGACGGAGAGCCAGTCAGGGTTGTGCTAGCACGCTCCTGAACACTGCTTCTATGTAATGAAAAGTCCGACAGAGACAAGCAGGCCGGAGTATCTGCGTCTTTTAGCTCCCTTTCCACACTTGCCTCCGATGTTGTTCTTGTAGGTGTTGTAAACCTCCTTGACTCGCCGGTAGCGGAATGCCAGCTTCCTCATCCAGTCGACCCCGCCGTGAACGCCGGTCCCCAGGCACAGTGTGGCCCCGCTCGAGGGACTCTGGAACCCGTCCGCAGCGAAGTTATACGTGCTGGAAAACAAGAGCGGGGGGGGCGGGGGTCACACTCTGCTCTCCCGCACGTCAGAAGCTCTCAAACACTGTACAAGACTCATTATTTAGAACTACGTTTTACTCATAGCTAGAGGGGGTGCAGTACAGTATTCAGAGAATATATATATATATATATATATATATATATATATATACACACACACACATACAGTTTAACATAGCTATTGAGAACTGCAAATAAAAACAGGACAGTGAAGACAAAAAAAAGTAATGCATAAATGGTTTAGAAAAGATCTATACATGTGTCAGATATACATGTAACGCCAATGCGAAGCTATGCAAGTTGATGAATCTGTTACAAAGGCTCCCATCATTTATAAAAACCCAAAGTTTCCCTCCGTTGAGTGAGATTTAAGACAGTCTTCGAGTCTTGTTCTCAAAACGCTTTCCAAACGTTTTCTTTTGTTTTTCTAACCGCAAAATGATCTACACTGTATTAGTCATTATTGCATAGCGCTGTTAAAATGTACAGTTGAACCCGTGAGAATTGGGGGTGAATGCCAGAGCCCCAAGCGCAGCAAGAAGAATTCCCCTGAGCAGGGTCAACCATGATAATAAATCATCTTTAATTAAAAGAACATGACGCGCATATCTCCCAGTCACCTTCTCAGACAGGCGAAGCAAGACGAGGGAGAGAAGCATGACTACAATTAGAACCATCTTAATATTCCTGTTATTTAAAAAAAAAAAAAAAAAATTAACATTCTATCCTTGCAAAGAAGCAGCGTGAAGACACATGCTGTGCCTTGTAACGAGAATGCATGGAATTACTGTCCCTCCGAGTTGTAGCTTCAGGTTCATATCTGCTTTGTTTTCAGGATAAGAAGCAGTACAGAATTGTAAGACAGCTGTGGATCTTGTCTGATGCAGCGTCTCCTTCCCAAAGATACCCTGTCCATCAGCAAAATTCATTTTTCTTTTTTCTACTTCAAAATATTGCTTCATATTACCACACAGCCAGCAGCTCAGTGCAGGGTCAGCCAATCCGATGTTATCTCTTTGACAGCTGGAGTGTTATTAATGACCCCATCTTTGAGTTGACTTTATTGAATGAATTCTTTTTTTAGATGTACTACACAGGAATATGGCAAGACGTCTGCTTTTATATTAAACTGCAATTTTATTTGTGAAGACCTCCGCAAGGCAATGAGAACAGGGGTAATTGTGAGGGGGCGAGAATAAACGAAAGAACAGAAAAGGGAGGAGGATAGAAGACAAAAACAAAAGGTGTTGAAAGAGAGACAGTGAAAGAAAGGAGAGTGAGGCAATCTTTCCACCATTAATTCCCCCCCCCCCCCGCCCCGGCACAGCACAGCAGATTTAATCGTCTTCCCCGGAGATCAGTTTTCAGGAAATTCCGCACCTTAAATCTTGCCCATTGTCATCCGAAGCCACGTCGTCTATATGAACCTGGTCGCATTCCTGGGAAACGAAAGAAAGCAGGAAATGTTACGAATCAGAGCTTTTTTGCAGGAAGGAACATGCTGTTTTCACACAGTGAAGCCTGAGCATGGGGAGACATGGCCTCAGACAGGTGTGCCTGGCACCATCGCCCCTCTGCAGTGGGGCTCAAAGACACACACCGCCTCCTGAAAACACCACCACCCATATTCCTGAAGCATTTAGTGTGCTGAGAATTAAAAAGACTGCATTCAAGATGAAAAGAACAGCACACAATGCAGTAGGGATTGTGATGTCACACACACACACACAGACACACACAGACACATAGAACCACTAGAACTTTAGCATACTGTTTCCAAAGCCAATGAACACAAACACAGCCTTTCTCCCAGCATGCCCCCTGTTCCGCCCCCTGGTTTCCCAGTAAGTCAGGCCCAGCAGCCGGGCTCGAGATGTCACCGTGATGGTATGTATGCAGATCTGCTATTCTCATTTTCCACTTTCTTTTCGCTCTCTCTCTCTCAGGTCCAGCTATCGCATTTCGAACTCTCAGAATCAGAGCAAGACGCTACCTCATCCCCTGTCCCAGCTCCTGTTCCCTCAGCCTGCTCACAACTCTGGCTCTCGCCTCCTGCCTTTTCCCTGGTGCTTTTCTTTCGTTACCAGCTCGGCTGGCTCTCGCTGCACTGACGAGATTATATCGTGCTCAGTTTCCTTGCTTTGCTGAGGTATTGGCCTCCGTCACAGTCCCAAGCTTTCACTTCACGCTGTTACCCGCGGCTAGTGTTTTATAAACCTGATGTTCGGATGTTTTCTTTCCCCCAGGATTTTTTCTGTGTTTAGCCTCTATTTCTACCCAATAAATATATATTCTGTGTGAGTTTGTTAAGAGAGCCATTTCCTTTCATTTTCTAAATCCAGGTTACAGCGATCATGTTGACATGAGGTTAAAAACGCAAACTCTTCTACTCTCCTTGCTGAGTTAAGACTCTCCACCAGCTCTCCATCTGACAGATTAGCAGCTTCAATAAAGCAAATCCTCCCAATCCCAGCCCAGCCCAGCACAGTAAGCACTGTCATTTACAGGGACAAAAGCAGGCCAGCCCTTGTTAAAAACTCATTGATGACCACTTACACTGCCCCTCCTAGAACAAAGTGTGTTTTAGGTGCAGAAATGTGCCTTTCACAAACAGGCACACACCTGTAATTAACGATCCTGCTTCCCACTAGGATCAGGGTTAACTGTAATCCCATCATTTGTACATACAAGACTTTGGAATTTAAAAGAAAAAAAAAATAGTCTTTTCAAATTCTTTCCCTCTTTCCGTCAGCCCCTGACTGTTAACTATAGGGTTGCAAAGTTCATGGGAGTTGATATTCCCGGGAGTGAACTCGGTTGTTCCCAATCTTCATACTTCAGGTTAGTTTTCTCCGACCGATCCTTCAGCTCCTCCCTAAACTTAACCGAGACGTATGCATTTAGTGCGCTGTTTTTAATTTGCTCGGCTGTTACTTGAGTGGTTCATTCTCGTGCATTACGTCATTCTTTCTATATGAGTAATAACATCATTACAAATGGTTTGGCAGTTGCAGTACACCGTGTAAACGAATTAACTCTCTGCGGTAGCTGACTGAGTTCAAGCTGCGCAATAGAAAGCGAGCGGGTTGATCTTTAAGCCTGGAGAATGGGGTTCAGTCCTCAGAAAACATTCAGGATCCACTGCCTCGCATCCAAATGTATTGTAAGCTATGAGTACTTAACATGAAACTTCATGTCTAATCTAATGAGCCGGGTTTAGGCAGAACTGAGTCGTATTAGCTTATTTCCATTGTTTTCCCCTACCTTGTAGATCACGTTACGTGCACTGAAGTACCTTCCCAGTGGCGCTACCTGTCACTGGAACCTGTAATACTTAACCAGTCCAACGATCCATGACTACACTGAACAGCGAGGAAGGGTACCTCTCTCAGTGCACACCACCTCTGGGGCTGGGAGCTGTGTAGGACCCTTGGTGTTCAGAGAGGGAGTCTGGGTAAATGGAGAGCTAGTCAAGGCAGGCTGATAGTGGCTCTTACCTCCAGGTCATTAAAGAAGAGCCGGGTGTCCGCGAGATTGAAGATCATCTCCTCCATCCACAGCCCTAGAGACACAGCCTTGGCAGAGTCCTGGAGGGAGAGAGGAAAGTGTCAGCATACTCCATACTGCTCAATGCAGATACACTGTGTGTCACTACCCCTTTATAACAGGTCTCAGCATACTCCATACTGCTCAATGCAGATACACTGTGTGTCACTACCCCTTTATAACAGGTCTCAGCATACTCCATACTGCTCAATGCAGATACACTGTGTGTCACTACCCCTTTATAACAGGTCTCAGCATACTCCATACTGCTCAATGCAGATACACTGTGTGTCACTACCCCTTTATAACAGGTCTCAGCATACTCCATACTGCTCAATGCAGATACACTGTGTGTCACTACCCCTTTATAACAGGTCTCAGCATACTCCATACTGCTCAATGCAGATACACTGTGTGTCATATATAAACAGCAATTATGGGTAACAGTAATAACAAGGTAATTAAATTGCATTTTTTATCTGTTTCGCAGTAATACCCCGAAGCTATAGAGTAGGGGTAGCAAAATGAAATAATCCTAAAATTAGTAATATCTTATAATTATTCTAATTACTGGTAATCTTTACCCATTTCCCGATAATCCGTCATCTCACAGGCCCCTGATTCAATTCACTTTATGGCAAGCGAAATCTTTGGGAGGCGGGCAGGGATTATATGCACGCTAATGCAATAACTGGAGCCATATCATTTTGTATTGAATTAGGACATATTTAATGATGTGTTAATCAGATCGGAATACATATTGCCCTGCGTTCGCACGCTCCATTGCTTGCTGTTTAATTTCCCCCCAAACAACGGAAAAGGGTCATTGTGCTTGGCCCCATGGTAACACTGGGGCTGTCTGGAGACATGTTTCATTTCAGACGTGGTGAATGACCCAGGAAGAAAGCAGAGGAGAGGCCCTCAGGTACAGGTACAGTATAACAGAAGAAGCCATTTCTTATAAGAACTGCATACAGTTCCTCTGTCTGGCCTGCAGGTTGTAGCACGGCTAGCACTGTTTTGTGGACAAATGGCTTTATCCATAATGATGAAAAAAGACTGCAATAGACTTTGTTAAACTGGCAAGAAATGACCTGAGTTTAGGCAAAGAAGTTCGATTGCTGTTCAGAGTTGTTTCTTACTAGTTTCAGAATATTTTTGCTGTTTTTCTCTCTGTCACAACAAGGGAGGCAGACAGAGCCCATTGGCTCCCAGCAGTGCCCTCCCTTTCACCTCACCTGTGTGCTCTGTGGGCTGTCAGATTATGTTTGTGTCAATCATTCTGACAAGGGTTTTTATTATTTCTTTGTGGGCTGGGAAATGAATCACATCGCCTCCGGCAACCACAAAAAAAAAACAACACACACAGGCCCATACAAAAGACAAACGCGCCAGAACCTAAAAGCTACAGGCTTGCGATTGAAGAAAACAATTCCCTTTGAACTACTGAGAGATGTGCACCATGCCAGGTAGCAAGGATCAGCAGGGGCTGGCTGGCAGGTTTGAGGAGTCAGCCAGGGGTGAACATCAGATTAGCACTCAGGAGCTGACAACCTAGTTCCCCTCCCAGCACTTTGAAAGAAGAATAGTAAAGTCAGAGAGGGGGTGCAACTGAATGGTTTTAATTAGGGATAATTACTAGGAATCTCCTGCCAAAGAGAGAGAGTGAGAGAGACACCCAGCTTCTTGTGTCAGAACAAAAAAAGATTTGGGTAATTATAGTCAACACCATGAGAGATGTGAGGTGCACTGAGGTGGAACACAAAATACTTCAGGCCCCTATTCACAAAGGTTCAACTCCTGGTTTTAATGGATGAAAAAACTTTGATGTTCATGGGACTCTCCAAGAATGTTGTTGGGTTGTTAAAGTATAGAAAAAAAGTTTCATGAATACCACACTTAAAAAAAAAAAAAACTCTGGCATAACACTTTGTGTGTGGAGCACATTGCCAAGGTTTTCAAAAGTGTATTTGTAACTGAACTACCTTTAACTGACTGTCTGTGTTAATAACTCAGCATGAGCGAAGATGTGTTACAGTAAAAACTGAAGTTCATTTATTCCATGAGTTCAATTCATTTTTCGTTTTTCACAACAGCCACACTTTGCTGCTGTGGTTTGAGAGGTGCACCAGGAGAAAGGTGATTTATTAGGAGAAGATGTTCTTACAGGGTGAGTTCACCAGCCTTGTACCTTTTGAACTCATCAGGAGCTGGAAGAGATATTAAATTGACAAATCTCCCGGAATTCTGCAGCACATTCTTGTACAAATGACCAGTGGCCTTGGGTGTGTCTCGGCATGGGTTTGTCAGGTGTGACATGTGCTCCTAATCCAACACTTGCTTCAGGTGGAACTGTACTGTACACAGCCTCCTGTGCTGGTGTTTAAATACCAGTGGAATAGCCACCACCTGTGCCAACAGCTTCTCTATGGACATTGGCTGCTTTTTTTAACCTCAATCCAACATGCTTAATTTTACAACTGAGACAGAATTGACGTATTTATTGCATAGTCACTGCCAGCACCGATCCAGTAGCCATTGTCACAGTCACCCTTGATCACCACTACTGGAATTTTAATTTCTGTTCAGCGGCAAGAGTTCGAATTTGAATTCTCCCTGAGCTCATCTTGAATACTCAGCCCAGCTTGATGGGAATTTGGCAGATTTCCAATCCCAACTCCTCCCGGAGCAGGAGAAGAGTGAACGCGAGCCTCAGCCCTGGTGACTCTGCAGGAAACAATTCCCTCACAGTCTTGCGCACTGCAAACCCCAAACTCATTCACAAACAGTTGGCTCCAGTTACACCCTATTCCTTTGTACATTGTTTTGTTTCGTAAATTATCTTTCAATTATACAGCTTTAAGTGGGAGTCACTGAATCAGTTACAGACAGCCTTTGCTACAAAAGTTCATTCCGAGTACCTTCTGGACATCTGTGCCACTAACCCAGTAAATACGCATTTTCTATAGAAATCTACAGTTTCTTTAATAATCAAGGGGGGGTGAATTCTGGAAGAGTGCATGTCATCGAGCACTGAATGGGCAGCAACAGCAGATCCATGGGGGAGAGGGTGGTATGGCAGCCCCTCTTTCATCATAGCCAGGAAGGCATTACCACAGACGGAGAAGAACAGCAATGCGTCCTCTGCACCCCTGTACTGCACAGATTCAGTCATACCACCCCTTTCCTTGTTGTCAACTCATGCTACTTGACATGTTTCATTGCTCTACAGTACAGACCTGTCTCCCTGGTATAGGTGGGAACTGGCAAGATACTTTTGAATCACTGTGTGTGCCAATCTGCCCCGTAACTACATTTAGATAAGATTTCAGAAAACAAAATCAGTAGATAATAGATATAGATAGATACCGTCTATTTTTTTCTCTCTCATATGGGAAGGAACACACCTCTGGCCAGAGAGCTTGCAAACTACAGGGAAAAGCTTCTGCTTGACAAGGCGATCACAGAACCAAAGCGCTGCCTGTCTCTTTAAGAACAGAAACCTGAACTTAAACAAACAGAGCCCTCTGTGTGGATGTGCCAGGATTTGTCACAAAGCGAATCGAATTAATTTCTGCCTAATTGAGCTCCAATTATCTGTACATAACTCATCTCAGAGCTATCTGTTCTTTTTTTCCAAAATCGTTCCTGCGTGTCTGTGGTTTGGGGTAGAGCATGTCCAATCGGAGTTCACCGGTTCAGCAAGAAAACCTTGTGGGAGGAATGAGGTATTTGGCACGTCAATACATGTCATCCCCCCACCACTCTCTCCTCCTTTATCAAAGAAAACAATACACATACACACACACACACACACACACTCCATAGGAATCTACTGCCATCAATTTGTATTATGCAGCCCCACCATCAAGGCATAATGGGAAGTCAAAACATTTCCCCGGTCAAGAAAAGCAACAGCACTATTGTTCTCTCGTCAGCAGCCATCGAACTCTGATTAACACAGGAGCTGTCAATCAAATCGGAGATCTGTGTGAGTGACAGGGGAATGACAGGCAGTCCTGCCCTGGTGCAGCCTTCAGAAACAAGATGGATTCTTTCAATCAGGCTTCATTCACTGAGATAAGCAGAATCCGGGGGGAGAGCTGGGGACTCAAGGGGGCAGTATGGGACTGAGACGCAGTGTGGAACAGAGTTGAGGGACTGGGAGGCAGTGTGGTCTAGTGGTTTGAGTTTTGGACTAAGAGGCAGGACTGGTCTAACATTCACTGGGAAGGTGCACTGGTTATAATGCTTTTTTGTTAAAATACCTCTCACTGGCAACACAACTGCAGTGCTTTGTTTTTACAACAGATGATAAAGTGCTGGTTATTGTAGTAGGTAATATGTATTTCAGATGATATTGAAATGCATCTCTGATTCTTTTACCAGATTTGTTCAAATGGCAGCATAGAAAAAACAAGTTACATTAATGCACTGAATATTCTTCATCTAACTTTTAAAATCCAGAATTGTCTCCAGAGAATCTGGGGGAGTTCTAACAAACTACACAATACAAATGGTCTCCCCAGACTCCTGTAAACATATGTTTCACCAGCCCTTGCATATCATTTAAGCAGTCTCTGCTATTCTCCTCACACCACTCTGTGAATTTCACATAGACACTCTCCATACTTCAGCCAGAACTTATAACATAATCTATTGCATGTGTTAATATTTGAAGAGATTGAAGCAGGATAGTTCAATTGAGAGGTGGCCCCCTAACACCATACTTGGGGATCGGTTGAGTGCTATCCCCGAGGGGGGAGAGACAGAGAGAGAGTTCCATCTACAGAGCTACCAGCACCCTTTCGAACACTGAAGCATCTTCCTTAGAGGCCACACAACCAAAGTACTAACAGGTTCCAGAGCAGGGAAATTATTCTAAAAGCAGCCAGAATCACCTCAGAATGTTAAGAAAGGGATCCTATTGGTTGAAAGTAGTACTTCCTGCAAAAGTTCTATCAGAATGGATCTACTGTGTTGCAAAGCTTCAGTCTAATGAATTTGAACCAGCAGCCGGACCCTTACCTTGCTGAAGCGTGTGGCGAAGGTCCCTGTGAGCAGAGAGTGGAAGATAATGAGCGTCTCGTCCAGGTCCCACAGGAACACGCGCTGGGGAGGGAGAACAGAGCCGTCACACCCCCCAATCAGAGACACAGCAGCACAGCCGATAGAGCTGCAGAGCCTCTCTGTGCTACATGCTGCTCTCACCTCGATCTCAGAGTCCAGTGGCGGTGCAGGGTCGCTGGCCCTCTTCCTGCCTCGCAGCTTCCCGTCTGAACCCCTCCTCTGCTGTGTTGAGTCCTGCTCCTTCTCTGGCGTGAGGGGGCTGGCGGGTGGGTGGTACTCCCCTAAACAAGAAAAATCACTGCTCAGCCTGCCCCAAGTTAGAACAATGAGCAACAGGACAGCAGCAAACAGCTGACACTCAAATCCCACACCCCTTATGTACTATGGTAAAAGCAACATGGCAAAATGTAACACAAGCACAGTAAAACCAGAGCACAAGCACATAAAACTCCTGGCAAACTGCAAAACTCTAGTCTAGCAAATACATCTGCAATACGTTATATAACATGTTTTCCTCTGTGCTTCATGAACTTCCACAACACTTCCAAAGGCTGTGGCAACAAATAATACCCTCAGCTGAAAGAGAAGCCCCCAGGGAGGTCGGTAAAGACAGACTGCAGCCTGTAGCCGAGGAACACAACAGCCTGCTGTGTAATCTGTGAGAGCGTCTCTGTATCTCCCTCACAGCGAAAACAATAACACGCTGTGATCCGACTGGGAGCCAAAGAGATCGGGGGTAGCTGAAGCAGCAGAGCTAGCCTCCTTCACCTCCAGGGGTAACTGCCAGCAACTGCCCTGCTGGGGCAGAAGAAGAGGAAGAAGAAGAAGAAGTTCTCTCCTCACCTGCTAGTGACTCAGGACTCTGGTTGGTGATGACAGAGGGGTGTTCCTGCTGTAGGTAGGAGGTTGCCGTGGAGATAGAGGAGGGGCTGACGTTGCTGGCTGTGAGGTAGGGTGTGTTGTAGTGCGAGCTGTAGTAGGGGGAATACTGGCCCTGTGTGAAGCTCGGGTAGGCCGAGAAATCCTGACAAAAAATAAAACCCCCATGAGGAATAAACACGCGCACAGACACAATTCAAAGGAGATTTGCTAGTTACAAGCAGCTTTTTTTGTTATTTTTGCTGAAATGATAAATTCATATTTAATGGTGTGAGGAGATTTAAAGTAAACAGCATAAGGATTACGACTGTAAAAACAGCTTCCACTTCACTGAGTAAACAATAGTGACACAACTTAGCCAATGGTACGGTATGTTTCTCTTTTTGGCTGTGTAAGATATTGTTCCTGGTTGTGTGAAACAGAAAAAGTGGGCGGGCCTTACCTGTTGCGAGGGACTAAAAGCTGATGAGCTGCTGATCCCATTGGCTCCCTGGAAAATTCCAGGTGGAATACTGTTGCCTGTGGAAAGAAAAGCATAACAGTGCTCAAATTAAGGCACGTGGAGAAGTAATAATGTGTTACAGCACATTACATGCCAATATGAGGCCCCCCAGTGAGACGACAGGCAAGGTGTTTGGGTAAAGAGGACTCGGCAACACCTACTGCCTGAAGGTACAGGGCTGTGAAGAGCAGTAGGTGATTAATGGTGAAAACAGCACAGGTGGGAATTCTTGTTGCTATTAACAGGGCAAATTCATCATTTGTTGTGAAACATGTCAGAGGAATACCTTCCTGCAGGCCTCTTCAACGTGTTCATTAAAAAAAAAAGAAAAAAGAAAAATTTCCCCAGCTTCTAACCCCTCCAGCCCGTAACCTTTTACTCCTGACGCTCACTCCTGAAAAAAAAGCGAACTCTACAGAGACTGAACCTTCTCTCCTTCCCGTGTACACGATGATACGCCTCTTAACCTCCATCCTTGAGAGGACAGCTGATTTCACGGCGCTCTGGGACGCGATAAAGTCAATTTGGTGCGGTGTGCTGCGGGCGCCGCTGGGATGTGGAATGTGGAGAGAGAGAGAGAGAGAGAGAGAGAGAGAGAGAGAGAGAGAGAGAGAGAGAGAGAGAGAGAGAGAGAGAGAGGGAGGAGGAGCGGGGTGGAGGGGTGTGAGGTGCTGGGCTCTGCTCCTCCTCTTATTTTACAGAGTTGAAGAAGAGCCCTGACCCACAGCAAGTAGAGAGGGCTGACAGACTCCAGGGATCAGACCAGAACTAATGGGGAGCAGGTGTGCCCCTGGAGGTGAGGGAGTCCACACTGGCCTTAGATGTTATTGAACTTTTCTTCTATTCTATCACATGAAACCTCTCAGCTCCATTATAAAGACAACAGAAGAGCCGTAGAGGTGAACAGGGATGCCTTGGGTTGATAAAACGTCTAGACAAACGTTTTGGCTCACGTGCAAGTTTAACAGTTCAGTTTTGTGTTGGGGTTTGGACTACTACCTCCCTGTCTTCAGCTGACCATCGGGCAACACTGTTGGGACTCTATTTTTAGATGTTTTTTTGGAATAACGGTGGAACGCGGCAGCCTTCCGCATAGTCTGGAAACTCAACGAAACCCAACACCAACTCTGGAGGCCTGGGAAAACATCCCACATCTGCACCCCGTCACGACCATTCGGAGCACTGTGCGTTTCATATGAGAGAGAGAGCGCAGAGAGTGAGTGCAGCTGCTGCTCCCTGCATGGAGTAAAAAACAGCAGCGCTGCGCTATGATCTCGTTCCAGTATCGTTCCTAATCAGAGAGGGGGGCGTCAATTCATTCCCCTTCACCCTAACGAAGGAACAATGCAGCGATCAGTGTCACAGGGGCTTTGCTGCCGTAATTCAACCAAAAGAAAAATCACTGAGTACAGTAGAGTTCTGCACATTTTAAATTCTTGCAGTGATAGCAGTAAGAGTTTCCCGGTTCTCACTCTGAAACACTGCTGCTCTGAAAGATCTGATACCATTATGCTCGCTCTGTGACCACCCTTCAAGCCAATCGCGTGCCAGACTTTCGTACCTGCACTGATGGCTTCAATGTTTCTGGGTGTTGAGGACACAATAAGAATGTATTTCTAAGTGTGTGTGTGGGGGGGGGGGGGGGGGGGCACTGTGGTGGCTGGAGGAGGGCACTGACCGTGGGTGGGGTAGCTGTAGAGCGCCTGTCCCGACGGTGAACTGCTGAAGTTAGAGGCGTAGCTGAGGAGGCTGTTCTGTCCAGGAGAGTGACTCAGGCTGTCCTCTGTCTTTATACCTGGAGAGAGAAGGATCTGGGAGTCAGGACTGTTAACGCACACAGCTGAGGCTTAAAAGGAAACAACATTCTTAGATTTGTAAAAGTTATTTTTACACCTTGATTGAAGCATTGGTTTACAAACTGGTAGATGGCACTGTTTATGCATTTCCCCTTAAGAAAAGTATCTTCCTCGGATCACTCTTCAACTCATTTTGACTCACTGTAGAGAGCAACTTTTATACACCAGCTGATTCGAATGCACACACACACACACAAAAAAATCCAAAACAAATGTTACTGCTCGCTGACTTGACTTTAATGGGAGTTTAATCACAAGCAGAAGATTGTTTTCTTTTGTCATGAGCAGGTGGTACAGTGGTGACATCACAGACATCCCTTAACGCTTTCCAATCCCAGCAAAGCTCTAATTCATTTACCAGCTCGATGGAGAGTTTGGAGGGGAGTGTTTGCTCCATGTCTCTGCACACAGGGTTGGAAGATGTTATGTGGGGAGCTACAAGAAGACACATTTCTATGTGTTTGAAGGCTGACATATTTAGGTCAGTATGAAAGGCTCAACAGTTTGATAGTAGATCTTCATGTTACCTACAGTGAAGGCAGGAGGATGCAGCAGTGAAATATTCCAAGTGGCTGTACTCACTGTAAGGAGGCACTGTGTAGCTCTGCCCGTGGTGAGGGTAGGGTGTGTATGAGGGGGCTTGCTGGATCCCTGTGCTGTACTGGCTCTGTCCATAGGCAGCCATGGCCGGGAGCAACCCACTGGGTCTGTGGATAAAACAGAGGCATCAGGTCTCCATTCCCATTGCAAACTTCACCATGGTCAATATGCAATGTGATGCTGCAGCATTACCACATATACAATGATTTTTACTATATATATATAACGTAAAGAATGATATATTAGGTATATTTATCTTTACTATTCTAGGCTGTGCTTCAATGTCCTTTCACTAGCGGTACATGTTTTTACCACATTCAGCTGTAAAAGTGGGTGAAAACCAGGCTACCAAAACTTCAGTGTTTGGGAACTAGATCTTTTTCAGCCTTACCTGCAGGCAGGGGTGGAGGAAGAGACTGGAGTCAAATCCCAGGAGTGACCTGTGGATATGAGGACAAGCTGCTGTCAGACACATCAACACATTCAGTAACACTTCCTGCTCATTATTGTTTTAACCTGCTGCACACAAACGCTCAGCAACGAAACAAAGGGGCAGATTCAGAGCACTGCGCTACAATATAAAGCATGCACCCCTTAACTTAAAAGCACCCTTATAAACACTTGTTTACCCTCGTAAACGCATAGCAAGGTGTAATAAATCACAGTGAGTGCATGGGAAATCATAGGTAAGCATTGCAAAGCATATTAAAATAAACAGGGCAAACCAGGGTAAACTATAGTAAATGCAAAGGGAAAGCATAGGAAAAGTGCAAAAACAATACGGTAAACTTCATATTTTATATTGTTATATATCTTTTATACAGATTTTACAAAGGTCAAAATCAAAAAGTGTTAAAGTGATTACAAGAAGATATTTCATTTAACAACACATCTATATTGCTCTTTATAGCTTGTCTATTCCACTTATTTACTAATAAACATTACCTGAGTCTGCTGTGAAGATTGATGCTGGGGCTGTAAGGAATGCCTTCAATTCATCTGCAAATGGTAAATTTGTTTTTTTTTTATTTTGTTTTCCAACAGGGGGTCAGCACTGGGAACACACATGGGGGCTGTCACTGTGATGGGTCAGTGATGTGCTCTATAGAGAAAGGGCTGGGTCAGTGATGTGCTCTATAGAGAAAGGGCTGGGTTTGTGATGTGCTCTATAGAGAAAGGGCTGGGTCTGATGTGCTCTATAGAGAAAGGGCTGGGTTTGTGATGTGCTCTATAGAGAAAGGGCTGGGTCAGTGATGTGCTCTATAGAGAAAGGGCTGGGTCAGTGATGTGCTCTATAGAGAAAGGGCTGGGTTTGTGATGTGCTCTATAGAGAAAGGGCTGGGTTTGTGATGTGCTCTATAGAGAAAGGGCTGGGTCAGTGATGTGCTCTATAGAGAAAGGGCTGGGTTTGTGATGTGCTCTATAGAGAAAGGGCTGGGTCAGTGATGTGCTCTATAGAGAAAGGGCTGGGTCAGTGATGTGCTCTATAGAGAAAGGGCTGGGTCAGTGATGTGCTCTATAGAGAAAGGGCTGGGTTTGTGATGTGCTCTATAGAGAAAGGGCTGGGTCAGTGATGTGCTCTATAGAGAAAGGGCTGGGTCAGTGATGTGCTCTATAGAGAAAGGGCTGGGTTTGTGATGTGACCTACAGAGAAAAGGCTGGGTGATATGCCTTAGTCTATTAACGTGCTGTGGACTGTGCTGAGCAGTGGAACTCAAATCCCCAAACAGTTAACAGTGAGGAATGCACCGTTGTGATCTGGAGACTGAGGTTTATCTAAGAATGTGTCACTCCTGCCAAATCCAAGGTATTGCAGAGTCTGAGAAACAATAGCTGGGTTTGTTGTTTGTGGAAACGTGTCAGGTGACATGCTGTGCCAGTATTGTGTGCTTGTGTCCCTTTCCTCACACTGTGTGTGTCTCTGTTTTTACATGTTAAGAGTGTCTCACAAGCCAGACGGGATCGTCGTGAGGATGGGGCGAGCTGACGACTTTGATAGCTGTGAATTAAGTTCTCATGCATGACAGTTAAGGGACAAACAGTGCTAACTACATTCAGACCCAGTGCAGAAGGGGATAAGGCAAGCTGCTCTACAGAGTTCCACCAATGCACCTTCATTCTCCCGTCTCCCCAGCCCTGGCTCTGTACAGCACGGATACTAACAGTTAGTATTTGAATGAGGCTGTTGACTAGAGTAGGACTTCATCGTCTCAATCAGTAAGAACCAGTATCTTTCACGCATATGTCATTAAACTGAAGTTAAAGATATTCAAACTAAATCAGCCATTACAAATCGTATGGTCTTCAAACATTCCGGCAATCTTGTAATTGATGGCTTCACTCAAGTGGAAGACTATGCAATTTTCCTACGGGCTGAATAATAATAATTAGGTACACCTGGGAAGGCTGCAAGCCGTCAAATAAATTACACTAAGAGACGTTTATTATTTTTTCAGTTAGGGTTAACCCTTTGTGCTACTTAATCTCTCTCTCCAGTTCCCTTGTGCAAAGCATTTCCCTTCAGTCTGAGCTCCATGTGACAGGCTTACAGAGCGAGCTTCAGCTGATTTGAGTGGAACTGAAGGCTGAGGTCAGAGGTGCCCTTCCTGTTGGTGCTGCCCTGTTTTCGCTGGCACCCCAATTTGGATAGGCCTCACTCAGGTCAAGGACCCATGACTTGGCAGAGCTCAGATAAAGCTAAACATTCAAGCCCTGCCCATCTACAGGCTCAGCCCCTGATGTTTCACTCCAGTGCTGTTTGCAGTCAGCTCTGTTGGAACCCCTCCACTCTGAAGCCGCTATCCCTGACTCTGCTGCCCAGTGGAGAGGTGCCCTTGGTTATCTAGACCAGCCTTCCTATTAATTACAGTGATTACAACATACTGTGCCTTCTCTGTCTGCAAATGTACATTTGGGTGCATTCATATTGCTGTGGAACAGAATGCAAATCTATATCTGCTACTGCAATAAGATGTATAGACAGAACAATTAAATTTCATTTTATAGTGTGCTTTTATTACTGGTTTATTAGGGACCCTAATCATAATCTTAAAACTACAATATTCACTTTTACTACAAAAAATAAATAATAATAATCTTGCAAGCACCACGTGTAAAGTTTGTCCCATTTTTTCTCTAAATAACTGGATTGTAGTATTGTAACACTGTAGAGGTCCTGAGAGTTACAAAACTGCCAATATGTCTGGAGAAAAATAACTTTTACAGCTTTCTTCTGACATTGTTTCTTACCAATGTTTGGTACATTGATGGGTGTGAAACTACAGACTGCACTGGTGCAAGAGGAAGACAACAGAGCTCAACAGTATGGGGGCTGACCTGGAGAGTGGTGTGGGTTCAGGGGGCGAGAGGGGGTCTCCCACTGACTCTGCTTCCAACCAACAGGACCCTGGGAACTCGCAGTCAGATCTAGCACTTCCTTCAACCTGGAGACAGGATGGCAAACAGGGGGTCAGGAAGCTCTCTGTCAACTAGCGCCGCTGCAAAATAGGAAACATTCTTTCCTCAAGCAAACAAACAGACAGTGCAACATGCTGGCAGCGCTGCAGGAGTTATACAGAGCAGACTGCACACTGCTGCACATAGGATGGATGTGCTTGAGGAATCATTCTCATTTTCATTATCAAACTGCATGCTTTTCAGGCATTATTATTTCACGTTCAGCTGGATTTTTAGAAGCATATAACAGTTTTCCATAGTAAATGTGCATGGCAATTTCACATGCGTTCAATGGATTCACCATTTGTTTTAAATTTAATACAATGCTGTTAATTAGCACGTTTCCACTGAGCCATTGCTATGCTTTACAACCTTCTGTATGTTTTTACGATTGCATACTGCAGTAAACTTTTATAAAGGGGACTGACACCTTAAAACCAAATATATTTATCATGCAGTACCAGTACATACTACCATAAACATTTATTATAGTTCAAATCAAATAGCCCCTGCCCTAAATAGAACACAGTGCATATACCCTAGTGCACACCAATCTTAACATCCTTCACTTACTATTTAGAAAAAGAAGCAAGAAGATCCCTGCCTGCTTCACCCAATCACAAACACAAACATGAAGAGAGTCATGGTCTGTACTCAAGCACCACAGGTGGGACTGGCCCCTGGCAGTGAGTAGAGATTCTGTGCTGCACACAATAGCATTTGTTCACGTGGATTTACCCGAAACCAAATTCAAACAATGCCATCTGCTTTCTATTTCCTGTTACTTTCGCAAGCTCCTTCCATGCACCCCAGACAGGTGGGTCTAGCTGTGATCTATAATGACAGAACCAATGGAAGAACAAAACAGAAAGGGGTGAAGACTGACAGTCATTCTGCCAGTCAGGCTGTGTGAATAGCTCGGCAGGGTGACACCCCCTGTGCATATGCAGTACTACAGTAGCACGTTTGTAAAAGTTAAAGGCTCCGTGTCAGAAAGCTCCCTATCTTTGAAAAGCGTGTTGGTTTCAAGGGGCTAAGTTGAGTCCCATTCTCCTCCCTGTCCCTACCCCCCTCCCTTTGAGGCCCCCTGGTTCGGGCACATGCTGTTGTCCTTTCCTAACCCCCCCCCCCCCCCCAGGCCCCCCAGTCTGGCCTTCTGGCCCCGCACTGCTGTTTGATCACTGCCCTGAACCTGAGTGAGCAAGAGACAGAGAGAGAGGTACAGAGTGACAGCAGGGAGAGATGGAGTGGGGACAGAGGGGGGGGGGGGGGGATTACAGCACAGCCACACATACAGCAGCCACCACTCTGATCAATTACAACGACACAGGCAATCCGAATGTGCAGAGTGTGTAAGGGCTGCGTCTGACCATAGCAGAGCTATTCTCTAGCTACCCGCTTTTTGCATCAGACCTGGTAAGTGGTAACGATATTGAGTTTGTCTAGACAGCCTGGGGTGTTCAGTGTTTATGCCACCTGTAGAGCTCACCGTTTGTATTTTTCTGTATTGAAAGGTAACCTACAAGACACTCCCAGAGACTTCTTCCTCTTTGTTGCTCTCTGTCTTGCAATGGAACTGTGTTCGGATGCACGAGATAAACAGCAAGGGATAAACAGAGTTGACAGCTGGGGAGGGAGAACAGTGAAGGGGTGTCATAGGGGACTGGATGAGGAGCATATGGAGCCTGGAGGCCCCACCTACCTGGTTCATCTTCCTGACTGCCTGAGGGGAAAAACACAGGGCAGACCCCACCCGAGAGGAGCCTGAACCTGCCATTAGTTCCTCTCCAAAGAGCTCTACAGGGGATGCTTTCTGTGTGTATTTAAAACATTGCGATTGGGACTGCAGGCACACAGACAATGCACAGGTGTACCTCAATCTATATACCTGAATCTAAGAGGGGAGCCTGTATTAAACCAACATTACCGCGCCACTATGACCATCTTGGCACTTTACATTGAGTCATGTTCACTTATGGCACTGCCCAACTGCTGTAGCTGTATAGTGGCGCTATCATTGGGAATGAATTCAGGGCAGACAGCAGGTATACAGATGTTCGGTGTGTGCTTGATCGAAACAGCCCTCATTTAAACTAATGATAGGATTAAATGTTAATTGTACAGCAGCATCTCTGTCTTTACAGCAGCTTTTTAAAAAGGCCCAAATAACAAAACAAACCGCATCAGTATCAAAGAGGTGAATTCTTTTTGCTGTTGCATGCAGCGTTAGCATTTAAACAATTCCACACGTTTATCATAGCTTTGTAAGCCTCTGAGTATAGCTGTGCCATAATCACAATGCAATCTTAGGCTAGATCTACAGCTATGGTCAAACCTTTTGCTTCACCTAGACTTTTAGGATTGAGACATATATAATCCTTTAGGTATTTTATATAGCACCGTGTAATCAAATAAACTACACAATGATACAGAAAAAGTCTACTGGAAGACATAATAGTAGTACAGTAGTATTTCATGTTAGATTTTGAAACGTCGCATTTTTTAATTTTTGTCAGTTTTTTGTTAAAGTACATGGAAAACCAGAAAGCGGCGTGTCATTCAATATGTTAAGGTGACATTATTCAGCCAGTTTCCTTCGGCATTATGAAGCACAATTAGTTAATTCTACAGGATGATGTAAAACCTTTGGCCAGAGCTGTACCTGGAAAACAGGTAAGTCTTAAACTTTTAAACTCGACACCACACAGCAAGCCTCTGGGCTCAAGACGTCTGTACCCTTTGAACCCTGTACATCATAAATAACAAGTGATTTATTATTATCATTATCCTATTTGTCATAAAAGAATAATTGCAGCAGATGCTAACAGTGATTACGGGAGCAGTAATGGGCCTGCGAGATGATTTACGCACAGCGATTACCTAACTGTCTTGGGACTGCATTAGCAGGCAGCTGATTTATCCCCTACTTACAAGGCTGGTGCCTTTGGATAGATATGTGCGTCTCGCTCTGGCCAAGCAATATTGGAAAGGGTGTGCATGGAACAGGGGATGCTACTTACACAGAGCTGTCCCGCAGGGCAGCCCTCGGAGCATCTGTGTTCATTTCAGATCCTTGGTCTATGGGTACCGTACTACTCATTAGCAGAATCAATAACTTGTCATTAACTGCATTGTAGCTGGCCCAGTGTGTCAGAAACCCAACAGGGGACAGAGCAATTTCAGACCTGTAGTTCACAAACAACCCGGGCATGCTGTGTAATATAGACAAAGTAGAACCACTAGGGTCCAGTGATCATAATACGGTTACATGACAAATGACCTGAGATTCCAGGTATAAAATGCTGCCTGAACGGCAATCAAATGAAATCAAATACACAGTGTTTCAGAGATGCAGAGTTACTGTGGCTTCCTCTTTTCAGCCACTTTGTTAATACATTGTCACCACACATCACTACCCCGTATATACAGTGTATGTGTGTATATATATATATATATATATAATCCTTTAATAAATGATAACAAAAAAAAATGAAATGGTCATGCTAAAATATTCTAACAGTTTGTTTCTTTTGGTGTATATAATCTATAATGTTATTTTTAGACTGCCCGTGCCTGTTGATTTATTACAATAAAAACTTAACAACGCAGGTGGTTATAGGAGTCTTGCTATCCCTACAGCATGCACATTTAAACTAGAGTCTTCTTGAGGACCATGGTCAGGGCATAGGGGAACCCTGTTTGAATTATCTGATGAGTGCACAGAGACCTTGATCAAGCAGATGAGACCTTCCACATACATCTCACAAGGAAGAGCACCCCCTCTCACAGCAGGCTAGCCTACTGCCAGCACAGGCTGTGCTAAAAACCATAATTCTACCAATCCATTAGTTCTCAAAACTGCCCATGCAGGTTTTTTCCAAACTTCCAAACTTCCAAACATGAACCATGAAATCACCTTTCATCCCTTCCTGTGCCTCTGCCTTGCTCCGGTGCAGGTAACAGTTACTTTACAGCCAACAGCCGTTCGGGACAACAAGCCTCCCTTTATGAAGACTGGGCTCGTTCCACGGCGTGGTTCTTTCCATTGTGCTGGAAGCAGCCAGGCCCCCTCCTCACCCCCTCCCCCAAAAGCAGTGCCTCAGGACAGAGGTCAGCGGGTAGGACAGCTGGGAGGTGGACCTCCCCAAAGCAGCCTCATAGCATCTTTATTTTCCTAGAAGAGTGTTTAATAAAGCAATGGTTTGTTTTTAAGTCTGAGAGGAAGTAAACATTCCAGATATTCATACAGTCCTGCCAAGTGAAGAAATTATTTTCTCTTTCGGCTCCATTTCATACAGAAATGCCTGGCGGGTATCATGATACCCTATGGCTACAGTGCACTCCGGTTGGCTGTTAAGGTTGCGAGCGTGTAGCATACCCTATTTTCTGTATAATTCTCTAGCATTGCTTCTTCTCAGTTCATTATTTGTTGGATCATTCCAGCAGAAAATTATTCTGAAAAGGCTGATTCTTGTGGAAGCACATCAGTGTTACACAGGTTACAGTGCGCAATGCTAAACCAAAAGACTTCAATGCACAGAGCAACATCAATAAGCTTCCCTGCCTCACTGCAGAAAATCTACACGGGAAGACTACTGAGAAGCAAAATGTATAGTATCCTCTGAAACTGATTAAACGCTTATTTTCGGAAGGTATCTGGGTAATGCTGTTTTGCTTGCATATTTTTGCAGTTATATTGGCTTTAGATTAATAAGCAAATGGCAACATGTTTGGTGCGTTCGTTTAGCTTTTCCAGTGAAGCAGGAATTGCAGGGCCCTACTTAAACACAGTCTTGCATGCCCTGGCTCTCGCAGTACCTCCAAGTGCTTTGACAGAAGGCACATCTCCGTCGATCTGCAGTGTGTGTGTGTGTGGCTCACACAATCAGGAGCGCTGCCGAGAGTTGTGTTGTGCAGGGAGACAGCTGCTGCCAAGCGTTAGGCGACGACTGATCTGGCTGGAGGGGGGGGGGGGCTCAGGCCCCCCGAGAGGTCCCCTGGGTCAGGATCTGCTGGCGCTTAGCCCTTTGCTCTAACCACAAGAGCAGACTGGCTTCTATAACCTAATGTGTATTTAGCACATATGCATAAATACTGGCCACTGCACTACAGGGCGTATCAGAGGTCTGGAACCTCAGGCTGTAAGCTCAGTTAGACAGGATTCCCCCCACTGTGCCGACTGTGTCTCTGAGCTGACCTCTCATGCAAACATATGTCATCATTTCGAACCACAGAGATAAGCAGAGTGTGCAGTTCCCTACCAGTATTGTAACAAAAGAGATTTCCTATTGTGGTACACCAGTTTGTCTCCCATCTCATGGAAAACGAGGTTGGGCTTCAAGATCAATAAAGCGCATTTCAGGGCTGAAAGGCAGTTTATCTTTATATTATGTGTAATAAGCTTCCAAGACACTAGGGACACCAGATCAGTAATGTTAGGGTGACCGACTCGTGGCTCATCCCCAAGCTCAACAAGATTTCCATTTTTTTTATACTGATATATTCAGTTGGGACATTTGGCATGACAGGTCACGTAGAAAGGACTGTTGCATTGTATTGTATGTTCTAGTCTCTGCTCTATGTTCCTGACTCACTCGGCACCATGACACAGAAGATCTGGTGTCTCAGATCTGGCCCTTTCAGGTTTAGCAAGTCTGAATGAATCAATTCAGTTCTGTTGCCTTCTTCTTGTAATCTGCTGGAGGTATTCTTTTCCTTCCTTGAAATTCATGTTACCTTCCATTGTTTTGTGGCCGTTGCTACCTCTACTCTCAAACAAGACAGAGCTGTACACATTCAAGTTAGCGTGTGTCTTTCGAAACTTAGTTTCGGTAATCACAATTGAACAATTAACCTTTTTAAGCAACTTGCTATTGTTTTTTTACTGACCTAAAATTCTCATCCCCAATGGCTAAAACAAAATGGAAAGTTGCTAAAAACATTCCGTGGGTTGCTAAGACACAATTGCAACATTTCTTTGCAAAACAGGAGAAGCTGCCCCCAGCTAAAAGACTGAGAGTGATGTCAATTAGATTGCTGGTCAAGTTTGAAACACTGCATGCAAGTGTTGCAAGCTTGTGTCTTCTGTGTGTGAATCAGTACTGTTTCTGAAGCCCCCAGGCTGGCTCATTAGAAAGGGGGTGTGGATAGTTCGACCCAGGGCTGAGTGATCCAGGCTGGGGGGGTGGGGGGGTACAGACAAGGACACTGCTGCTGTCCATCTGGCCAGCGCTGTAAACCACAGGAACCGGCAGCTACCATTAAATTCAACTGTTGACTGACCGAGTGATTGCACTTCCAGACTCCTCCCAGACTCATTGGAATCACCCACACACATTGGAAACTGCTGTAAACAAACAAACAAACAAGCAAGCAAACAAACAAGGAAAGCTGGCGTGAGATGCTGCGACATATCTTTACCTCTGTGTCATCGCTATACAGTTGCCTCTATTGTCTCTGTTGTCAAGGTGTTACAGTACAGTAGTTAATCAATGTCACCAGCCCATTTCCAGAGGTTCTTTTCCAACACAAGTGAAGCTATTTAATTACCCTCCCGGAACCTGAAGGTGTTATGCTTTACAGATGAGCTTGTGTTGACAGTGGACTGTCCCTGCAGGTTTTTGAGAGCTGGGATCACACGAGAGAACAGGTCGCCAGGGATAACAAGACAATGAGCACCGGCTTCTGAGTTTGTTCAGCAAATTCAAGTCTCAGTAATGGTGTTTATCTAACTAAAGATCTTCTTCTCTGAACTGGGGAGATAACCCCCAATTAAAGGCGAAGAAACAAATGGCTGTAACTTCACAGTGATGATGGGTGCTGTTGACAGGCAGTCAGTCGTAGAGCTGTCTGGCTTTCAGGAATATAATGCACATAATGGGCTGGCTTAAGGTGTGTGTATGTGTAAAGGATTGCCAATGGAGCCTGCCTAAAAGAAAGTTTCATAACTTAATCTGTGTGCAGTGTTCTAGCGTGAGCCTTAACAGGGTGCGCAATAGTGCAGGAGCATTACAGATTTACAGATTACTAACGTGCATCAGTTTATTTGAAACTCTGCATCACGAACTGTTAATCAGCTGAAGTACACCACAATGACCCTCTCTGACTGATCATACAGCCTCGGTAACTGGGTCAAAAGACAAGAGTCAAATAAACTGCACTGGGCAGCCAGCTGATCAAGGGTCAGCTCCCTTTCTCCACTGACCTTCCGTCAGCCTTGACCAAAGTTGCTTCTAGTTTTTCAGTCTGTACAGAACTGCACTGCTTTTGAGAGTAACATATTTGTAAGTTTAGTGAAGTGCACCATGGAAACAGCACAGGACAGTGTGGTAACTACTTTCCTGCAATTATACTGTAGCATGTACTGCAGAATGCTATGGCAAACAATAGGGTTTTTAGACGGTAATGTAGTATTTTTACATATGGGTAAAGCACAGACTAGTATGGTGATATACAGTTAAGCACAGTAAATGCATGGTGATAATCTTGATAAAATACAGTAGTATTGTAGAAGAATGAGAATGGGAAGAACATTCGGCACTGCAAAACTAGTGTGAAAAGTTACCAGGGCAAAGAGAGGAGCACAAGTGAGAATTCATGCAGGTATTAACAGCTGCAGTGCACATCCAGCCCAGTGCCACCAGGTCGATAGTGTTAGCTGTGTATCTCCATGTCCAATGAGCTAAGGTAGCAACAGCTGTGAAGTGCTACTACTTACTAATCTGAAATAAGGATCTCTTTTTCAAATTGAGCTACTTAGCTGAACTGGGCAGATGCCAGAAAACAAAAAGCACCTTTGAATGGCCACTCTTTCACAGTGACAGCCAACTCTAAATAAAATAAAGTCCTATTCGGTTACCCTAATGTAGTATATAAACCGTCACTGTAGACGTGGTAGATACCGTGGTGCACAGCTGCACAATATATTAACCCTTCACCCTTTCCCAAAAGTGCCGCCAATGGGGCAGTAAATTGTGACAAGAATTGAATTAGAATCTGTATCTCTGTTTTTAATTTCATATCTGAAAAAAACATGTAGCACACACAGTTTCTGCTACCGACGGTAATACAATACTGGAACCTCTTTTAAATGGCAGTGGAGGGGTTAATGGCGTCTATCGAATAGTGCACATCAATGAGATAAAGCCAGGAAAAACTGTGCTTTCTGTGAAAATATTCATCATGCCAGAAACCTCTGGCTTCAGAAGACTCAGGAATGAATTCCTGTTTTTGTAGGGGGGGGGGGTGGAATTCTCCTCTGCAGTGTGCTCCCATACCCGATCCTCGCTCCAAACACACACAATTTACTGGGTTAAGTAATAGGAACTAATGAAAGGATGGGTTTGAGAAGGCTGGTGAATGGGGCCTCATCTCAAGAGTGCATTAATCACAGAGAGCACTAAATCAAGTCTCCTTATAGAGGGTGTGCTTAAGGTGTTATAGCTTCCTCTGGGAATTAAACTGTCCTTATCAGGAGAAGCCTGATTTCTCGACCCCTCTGTCCACCTATCTAGCTATCCTACTGGGGGTAGTGCAGCACTTGTGGGAGAGACTATTCATTAAAATCTCTTGAATAATTTCAAAGAGAACATGATTTTCTATTCCGGGATGCCTAGATATTTAGTGAGTAAGGTGTCTGAGTGAGGAAAAGTGGGCAATACAATCCCTTCTACTGTAAATCATTCATTGTTTTCAAACTCTTGAATACTACTGTGTGTGTGTATATTATACATCTATATATATATATATATATATATATATATATATATATATATATATATATATATATATATATATATATATATATATATATATATACACACACACACACACACACACACACCACACACACGCACGCACGCACGCACACACATACCTATTTCATCTCTCTCTCCTCTCTTTTCCTCGCACACTATTTTTCTATTGTCTCCTTACCACAAACTCCTGAACCTGATGCAATGTGTTTTTGTTTCCTCTGAAAATGTGCATGCTTTGTTCTAAAAGGAAACCCATAAAATGAAATCTTCAAAGACAAGTTTTTTTGTTTTTTTTTTTTTTTAACATGCTTGTTTATTTTATCTAAGCATTTCGTATTTATTTGTTTGATTTATTTACATTTTTATAGCGCTGTTAACCAAGCCGCTTTACAAATTTAAACAAAATGGTACAATCAAGACAGAATGGGTGAAGAAAGAATGTTTGCTGAGCTAGGGTGGGGAGAATATTGTATTTGTATGTACATTCGCTGATATTTATTTTCTTGATTAAAACGAATTCCACTTAATTCAGATGGAATATTCCTATTCTAATTGGTGCTGCCATTTCAAAAAGTCATCATGGTTTGTTTTTTAGTTTATAAAATATGTTTTTTTTTTTTTTTTTTTTTATGCACTAGTTTTGCAGCTGTTCAAAACCCTGGCCGTGACAGAATATCCCTACCGGATTTCTAATGGAACGAATAGAAAGGGAAACAGTTTGTTTTCATTCCAGGTGATCGAGAAGTTTTGGTTGTATGAACGCGTTGTATGTTCACGGTCCACACACTATACTGTATATATAGTTATTCCTCTCCTCCTGTACAGCGCACACAGCCTCTCCTAATGACACTTTGAAATTTAAACTAGATTTCCTTTATCCTCTAAAAATAAATAAATAAATAAATACTAGATAGATCAAAATAATTAGAATATCTAATCCAAACCCAGTGATACTACAGTGACGCATTGGAATATCAGGACTATTCTGTATATTGTGATATTCTCATAATCCATGCAGGTTGTTGCTTGGAACTTAAATTCATAAATTATAAAGCCCAGATATAGTTTCTGGTACCCCTGCTTGCACACATATTAAAGCCAGCGATTCCAGTAGAAATGCATTGCATGGTGATACTGTTCCCTCAGCATCAGTAAATCTTACAGTTAATATATCCAGCTTTCATAGCACTGTTCTGGCCTTCACAGTGAACTTCCAAAGGAGATATAGCCCCCGGTGAGTGGCTGACTCAACAGATTTTTAATGCTGGCTGTTTATTTCCCCTTTATAAATCAGTTTGAGAGCTACAGAGCCCAGGACAAAGACCTTACAGTGCTTAACCAAAAGGAGGAATTTGTATTCAGTTACATTGTTGGGGGACATGCAAACCTTTTTTTTTTTTTTTAAGTTTACATTTACCACTACAAAATTAATAAATAAACATTGATCATTTTTTTAATGGCTCTTCTAGAATAAATGTTAAAGTCAAGTATAATAAAATCATACAGTTATATATTTGCTGCAGATATTGCACGTTTCTTTTTTTTTTCCTGTACAAAAAAGCAATTACATTAATTAAAAAAAAAGGTACTGTTATATTTTAGTAAATTATTTTAGTAAATTTACATTTAAGTAACACAGCAAGCTGTATGTTGGTACAATAAGTCTACCTCCTCAAGTGTGATCACTAGTGGGCACGTGAAATATATATATATATAATATATATATATTATATATATATATATATATATATATATATATATATATATATATATATATATATATATTGGTGATCACATATTAAGAATATCTGAAGAATAGACTCGACTGATTGAGAAAGACCGGCCACATAGAACAAACACAATAAACAAAACAATGCGCTTCAATAAAACAGACATTCCTTGAAAGAATCGAGGATTGGGTTTTTTAAAAGGCATTGAGGATTTAAAGTCACATTTGAGGAGTGGGATTTTGTATATATTTTGTATCTATCTATGACGTGTGAAGATCTCTTTAAAGAAGCTATATAAGTAGCTTATCTAAATATGCCTTTATTTGAACTTGGGTTGTCGCAAATACACACGCACACTTTTTTTTTTTTTTTAAACTTGGGTTATTTTCAATACTGTAGTTTGATCTTAAATGAATTTGTGTCTGTCTTCACAATGTATTTTAATTAAAATGATTAAAATTATTTGGTTTAGCATCGCAGACTAGAAGAAACATAAGATAACGCATATCTGTCTATCTATATATGTGTGTATCTATACGTGTGTGTGTGTGTGTGTGTGTGTGTGTGTGTGTGTGTGTGTGTGTGTGTGTGTGTTGGTACAAACTCTCACATTGTTTCAAAGATATTATTAACGATTATATGCAGAAGGCTATCGGCGTTAAGACAGGTTTATTAATATAATGGAAATAATATCAGCATTGTTCTTCAGTGAAAGCTAAACCGAGACACAAATCGCCATACATGTTCATTTAGCTACAAACTGCACAGGCGGACTTTTTAAAGAGCTGATAAGGATGTCTATTTAATCTAACAAAATGTTCATGGTTATATGAAATTAAACAGCATTATTGTTTTATTACAAAACTTTAAAAACACGTGTTGACAATTTACAAAATAATAATCGAATAATAATAATATTTAAATGAAATAAATATAGATTTAAAACAAACAAACAAAAAAAAAAAAACAGTAATATCTCATAACAGACGCTCCAATCACACAGAACGCCGTCTCATGAAGACGGTTTGACTGTGAACACTCACCGCTATCCCGGTTTGACTGTGAACACTCACCGCTATCCCGGTTTGACTGTGAACACTCACCGCTATCCCGGTTTGACTGTGAACACTCACCGCTATCCCGGTTTGACTGTGAACACTCACCGCTATCCCGGTTTGACTGTGAACACTCACCGCTATCCCTGGGAGCGTTGCGTTGTCTTTCTCGAGTGCCGCATTCAAGGGAGATCTCTCAGCTGCGCCGCGTACAAATGAAAAACGCCACAAAATCGCGGCGCTGGCTTTACCTGTAGGCTACGCAGCAAGGTCAAGAAAAACTGGCACCCCACTCCAGAGCGTTTAATGGATTGAGAAACTATATATTTTGCTTAAAACAAAATGAGTTTCTCATGCGACGCAGCATGCCAGGAGTTGCTGGTTTCCTACACAGTAATACGGTATATCGTTAAGTACACGCACTTTGCTAATTTTCTTCCTGTAAATACAAGCCCCTAGTCTCCTCGCATCGATCTTAACCCTATACGAGCCAAAACAAGGAGCATTCGCTTTGTGTAGCAAGGCAGATTCAACAAGACTGCTCTGTGATGGGAGGCTTGCGGGAAAGTAAAGTGATGCTAAATAAAAACTACAACCACTCCTCTCTCTCTCTCTCCCTCTCTCCCTCCCCTCTCTCTCTCTCCCTCTCCCCCCCTCTCTCTCGTATCCACCCCTCCCTTTTAGCCCGAATCATGGGGGAGTTGGCGGTTAAGATTAGGTTGACCTTTGCAATGTGGTTAGCTCATTCGATGTTATCTGCTATCAGTTTTTCAACGGGACAAAGAGGTAAATGAGGAAAGCATCGCTCCAGTCTCGACTCGTGCCTTCTCCGGGACAGCACAGCACAGCACAGCACAGCACAGCACAGCACAACTCAAGAGCCATCAGAATCTAATCAGGAACTCGCTCCTCGGCTTGTTTGCACAGCGCTGGCCACAGGCTAATGGGTGCAAACCACTGTAGGCACCGTTGACCAACTATTTAGCACTTCCATCGGTCTATCTTAACGCCACAAACAGCATTAGCAATTAAAGGCTGATCGAGTTATCAGTAAAAATACAAGCTTTGTTGTTCTTTCTTTCTGTGAGGCCATTGTATTTAACACCACGGTCGATTTCTTGATTGGGTATCAGAAAATGGGATTTATTTACACTGTTGTGTAAATCAATGTATTTTATTTTGTCGCTCATTGCTTCTGACCCAACAAGTAAAAAAAAACAAAAACACACAGCTTGTACACTGGGACTGTATTAGTATAGTGCAGAGGTCTCTACATACGCTGTTAATTTATCATTTCGTTAGCGCAAAACTCCCTCTCTTCATGAAAGAGTAAGATAAAGTAACATCCAGACTCCTGGGATATATGCAATTCTTAATATTGCAATCGCTTTATCAAAAGAGCCTATACTGGTCTTGTTCGTAACGTGCAGCGTGTGAAAACTAACCCTACTCACATAATGGAAATGCATTTTTAACATAAGCCATCCATTTAAAACAATATAGCCCGAGATAGGCCTACTGTGCATCAAACATCCACCGGAAAATCTCAGAAAAATGCGAGTTACAGGAGTGCAGTTTTCATTGTCAAAAAAAACAAAAACACAAAACAGAACAAAAAACCTGCATTGCCGGTGGAAACACGATATGTTGTTTTTCAAATAATACGCGGTTCAATAAAACTATTTCTGTGTGTTATCGAATCTTGCTACAATAGGGCAGCATAAGTATTGAGACATAATCATAATTATTAACTCATAAACCCCACACTGATTCTTAACTGCATGTCAGTGTGCTTCCACACCAACTCTACTGCACCACGACAGGGTATTTCCAGAGGCGGATTGCGCTTATTTCGCAGGGTGTTCGAGGTAAGGCGTGTATAGTATTCCTGTTTCTATTTACTGTACGCATCATTATCTCTTCCATCACTGCTCTTGACAAAGTAAACAAGCAGCATTTCTGCTGTCCATAATCGCACAATACAGCTTCATCCATTCTTGTAAAGCAACCAACCGCTAAAAAATCAGTTTCTGCCGAAAGGTGATCAGCACCTATAGTTCTTTTGTTTCGTTTATTGTACATTTGGCATTTTAGTTTGCATGTCCTTTTTCTTTGATGAGATGTATGGGTGTCTGTTCCGCGACGCATATGTTTTGCCAACCAGTAATCAATACAAGCGCGATGATATACACGTTTTATTATTATTATTATTATTATTATTATTATTATTATTATTATTATTATTATTATTATTATTATTATTTCAAACCTCACAGAAAAACATTGTTTTACCATAAAGGCACAGCTACGGCCAAGATTGCTACATCACCTAGAATCTTAAGATTTAGACTTTTTCTTTTTTTTTAAAGTATATGAACATAATTTAAATCTTTTATTTCGTGTTACATTTCTAGATGTCACATTTAACATTTTTATCAGTTTTTCGTTAAGTACGTAGAAAACTACAAAAAGGTATGTAATTCAATACGGTAACTTAACATTATTCCGCGGATTTCATTCAACTTTATGAAGCAAAATTAGTTAATTTTTGGCCATAGCGGTGCATGTAACAGTGGCTACATAAAAAAATCTAATAAAACCATGGATACCGTTTAAAATGTTAATGGTTTTGTGTATATGTAATTCGTTTAATATTTTAAATACACAATAACATGACTTCATTATTATTATTATTATTATTATTATATTATTATTATTATTATTATTATTATTATTATTATTATTATTATTATTTTTTTTATTTTTATTATTATCGCCAATTATTATCCAGGACATACATATCTGAATAGAATCAATTAGTTATCAATAGATATGACAATATATTTTATCTGAATATATAGTAATAATAATAATAATAATAATAATATATTTTATAACTTTGGAGCTAAATCTTATTAAATTTAGCAAATATTAGCGAACTAATCAGATTTCAGCATAGGACACAATGCCAACTGGTGGCTGAATATTGTAGTTCTAAACAGAAAGGATACTATCATGATATTTCAAGTGCATTTAAAATGTATTGTGTGTGTGTGTGTGTGTGTGTGTGTGTGTGTGTGTGTGTGGTGTGTGTGTGTGTGTGTGTGTGTGTGTGTGTGTGTGTGTGTGTGTGTGTGTGTGTGTGTGTGTGTGTGTGTGTGTGTGTGTGTGTGTGTGTGTGTGTGTGTGTGTGTGTGTGTGTGTGTGTGTGTGTGTGTGTGTGTGTGTGTGTGTGTGTGTGTGTGTGTGTGTGTGTGTGTGGTGTGTGTGTGTGTGTGTGTGTGTGTGTGTGTGTGTGTGTGTGTGTGTGTGTGTGTGTGTGTGTGTGTGTGTGTGTGTATTTAGTTTGCAGATTGACTCTCCGACAGTCACACACCGCACACACAGTCTGTCTGCTGGTAATTATAAACTGCATACAATTCAATGTATAATTGAGAGACCAAGAAAAAAAGTGCTGTGAGACTGGAAAAGTCCCGTAATTGCTTCTGCATTGTACCTGAGTAACATGATCCGCAGGCAGCCCTGTCAGCCTTGCATTCACGCTACGAAGGATGGGCAGACTCCCTCGTTATCTAGCGATGGGGTGTCAGGTACAGTACAGTAAGAAAGGGAGTCATTGTAATCACATTTCCTTTCAGAAGTACAGCTCTGGTAATCCTCTTGTAGCAACACACAGCGGGCATCCGTGGATACAGCTGCCTGGGAATCTGCGCAGCCAAACGCCTGGCCGGGTCCAGCCTCTGCTCGTCAAAGAGCCGCTCCGCAGTAGCACTGGAACTGGGTGGAGAGAGCCATTTCAACCGTCTCCTTAATGGAAAGACAGTGTTTCAAAACTGCTGCAGCAAAAAGTAGAAGTGAGTCTTACACAAGCGTGATAATAGAATATGGATAACTATTTGACCTAGACCTATTGTTAAATTGTTTGGTCATTGCCGTTGACCCTTAGCCCATATTTTTTTATTTATTTACATTTTTTCTTTTTTACCTTTAATAAAACATCGCCATATTGAAACTTTTTTACAGTTTCACTTGGGATCTTTTACACTGTTAGAGCGGGGCCTAATCCAGCTTTGTTGCAAGCACCTCATGTCAGGATCTTATTTTGGTGAATCATTTTTATTCTGCTAAAACAATGTGACTCTTGTCAAAGTCTGTCAGCCTCATCATTATCTGCATCAGAGGAACAGTCACATATTCATCGGCCATCGTTTTCCTGTTTACTGGGAACAGGTTACTTCCCCTTCCTCTTGAATATTAATCACAACTGTACTTTTCCGTTCGTATTTGAGTGCTGTCTGTTAGCACCGGCACTGGGGTCTCACAGGGGGGAATAAACCTGAAAAACAAAAGGAATTTAAAAGAGTTTAAAAGAGGAATCCCTGTTGAGCAGAATTTGATATAGATTCTGCTGCAGAGGACACTGGTGCTGACAGCTATCAGAAATACAGCAAGTAGGGACCCTGAGCGAGCACACTAATAGACCAACTGCACAGCTAGACATTACTGTACTTATTTAATATGCAGTGCTGTTGCTATGCGTGACCACATGACCTCATACTCTACAGCGCTGGTATCGCCTCGCAGTGCTCTGCCTACTTGACTACACTGCCTCCCACTCCTGTCATGTCAACCTCATCATTTTCTTCATCAGAGGAAAATATTCAATATTCATCGCCCACGATCCTCCCTCCCTATCCTGTCCTGCCCACTAGTCCATGCTGCATCCTGGTCCTCAGCTCTTACCCAGTGTGCCGCACGCTGCCTCCCAGTCCTTAGCTCTTACCCAGTGTGCTGCACACTGCCTCCAAGTCCTCAGCTCTTACCCAGTGTGCCGCACACTGCCTCCCAGTCCTCAGCTCTTACCCAGTGTGCTGCACACTGCCTCCCAGTCCTCAGCTCTTACCCAGTGTGCCGCACACTGCCTCCCAGTCCTCAGCTCTTACCCAGTGTGCTGCACACTGCCTCCCAGTCCTCAGCTCTTACCCAGTGTGCTGCACGCTGCCTCCCAGTCCTCAGCTCTTACCCAGTGCGCCGCACGCTGCCTCCAAGTTCTCAGCTCTTACCCAGTGTGCCGCACACTGCCTCCCAGTCCTCAGCTCTTACCCAGTGTGCTGTACACTGCCTCCCAGTCCTCAGCTCTTACCCAGTGTGCCGCACGCTGCCTCCCAGTCCTCAGCTCTTACCCAGTGTGCCGCACACTGCCTCCCAGTCCTCAGCTCTTACCCAGTGTGCCGCACACTGCCTCCCAGTCCTCAGCTCTTACCCAGTGTGCCGCACACTGCCTCCCAGTCCTCAGCTCTTACCCAGTGTGCCGCACACTGCCTCCCAGTCCTCAGCTCTTACCCAGTGTGCCGCACACTGCCTCCCAGTCCTCAGCTCTTACCCAGTGTGCCGCACGCTGCCTCCCAGTCCTCAGCTCTTACCCAGTGTGCCGCACACTGCCTCCCAGTCCTCAGCTCTTACCCAGTGTGCCGCACACTGCCTCCCAGTCCTCAGCTCTTACCCAGTGTGCCGCACACTGCCTCCCAGTCCTCAGCTCTTACCCAGTGTGCCGCACACTGCCTCCCAGTCCTCAGCTCTTACCCAGTGTGCCGTACACTGCCTCCCAGTCCTCAGCTCTTACCCAGTGTGCTGTACACTGCCTCCCAGTCCTCAGCTCTTACCCAGTGCGCCGCACGCTGCCTCCCAGTCCTCAGCTCTTACCCAGTGTGCCGCATGCTGCCTCCCTCCCAAGCCCCCTTCTTGAGGAACCCAGCCTGTAAAGATGCATTCGATACCATTACCTTGTTCCGCAGGAATGTTGAAATGATTTCCTTAATTTTATAATGTAGAGGGCTCCCTTTGGTTCAATTTTCAGCAACATCATAAAAAGCTTGAGTTGTAAGCGAAGCGGCAGGATCTGTTTTTTGCATTGACGTGGCTTTAATGATCAGGTAGTAAAAGTTCAATTTGACGGAAATTATAACAGATGTTCTAGGCAATAAACTCTGGATATACACGTTCTAGCAAGCAGCTCCAACCACCTCCTACCTGGCTTTTTACATCACTTTTTTTGTCTGTCATAATTTATAAAGTAGAAAGTGTTTCTAAACAGAGCTTTAGCTCCAGCGATGCTGTGGATACATTATCCTCCTGATCTCAGCAGGTAACTCCTGTCATTCTCACCGGAACTCCGGCCTCCTAACAAGATTAATCAAACACCCTTTACTTGTGTCAGGAAGTCCTCCCAGCATCACTGATGTTCACACATCTCAGAAGCTCAGCAGTGTCAATTGCTGTCATTTATTGGATGGCAGACCTCCACAGAACTCCTTAAAGAATGTTGTCTCCATCCACTCTACCCTTGAAGAAGAATTGATGGAGGCACCATTCTTGAAAGTCCTGGTTACTGTTTTGGGACAGAGTTACTGTTATTATTATTGCTTGTCCACAGCCTATAACCTTGACGAGAAATCTGTGATTGGCATCGCGAACAACACAGTGCCATGACTAGAAATGTGTTTCTTCACAGTGAGCAGATTGACCAGAATCTTTTCTGTGGATCACGAGGATTGAACTGCAGTGTTCCTCTCTCCTCTCTGCACCTGCTCCGCCTCTCCACTCTGACACCATCAGATCTCTCATTGCCTTTCCTCATTCACACTCCTCACAGACAAGGAACACTCTTACATTTGAGCTACTACTTATTTACATCAAGGGTCTATGTCAGCTACTTGTGGGAAGCTGTTACTCGGCTGATGACTGTTTTAGCTTTTTGATTTTTTCCTTTACATTTGCCAAAGTATACATAATATAGATACAATACACTGCAGGTAAATATTGTATCAATATAAAAGTTACATTAGCAAGAATGCACAACATACAACAACGTGCCGAACTTCGAAGTATTACCATTGCCAGTCTGTATTCAGGGTCATATTTATTTAACAGCAACACAAAACAACACAGATAACGTGCACTAGAAAAACATTGAAATAAGAACCAGGACTACCATTGGATGTAATCGCCGACCAGGGTGGAAAACAAATGCTTCTGCTGATTGACGCCCAGTGCTACTAAATCTTGCTTGTCAATCACGGTTTTATGACAAACACCTAGAAATCTTCCCATCATATTCAACAGGCTGATTGTTAGGGTGAGAACGTGAAGCTCACATTGTATACCTTCCAGGTTCTCACGGGAGTGCATGGCAAGCAGGGCTGCAGGCTCAGATACCCTGGGAGCTGGCAGAGAGGGGAGGCTTGTGAGAGGCGCTGGAGGAATGTGCTCACAGAGAGACAATGGCACTGGGAGTGCTACCTGCTGGACCTGACAGCGACGATACTGCAGAGAAATGTTTGAACACAGCTGAGGTATTCCGAGGACAAAAGAAGCAGTCTGGGAAATGCTTTGAGTGAAATCTCCCGACGAAAACAAACCCTGGGGTCCTGCTTAACTCACAGAGAAAATCATGTTGCTTTCTATCATTCCTGATGCTCTTGACAAGTAGCAATCCTAAAATTATAACAATAATAATAATAACAATAATAAAAATAAATAACAATAATAATAATAATAATAATAATAATAATAAGAAGAAAGAAGAAGAAGAAGAAGAAGAAGAAGAAGAAGATTATTATTATTATTATTATTATTATTATTATTATTATTATTATTATTATTATTATTAACGGTGCAAAATCAAATTCCTGTTTAAAGGCTTGCTGCAGCTACTGTTGTATTGTAGATAAATACAGTAACAGGTTTGAACAGTAGGAGTTCCAGGGGTCACTTTATATTTCCATCGTTCAATTTAAAGTATTGATTGATTGGTATTGATTATTTATTTTCCAGAGAGAATGATCATAACCTGAACATAAGCTGAACCAATCTTACCTTAAAACATACCTTTATCTATATCAGCTTCAGTAGCCAAGCACTGTTACATTTCTACTGGAGAACTCAAACACAAACGATAGTCATCAGTAAGTCAAAAGACCAATACAAATACAAACGTGTATTATTTAGTGGTGTCTGATATACCACAGATATGGAATGTAACCACTAGGGGGCACAGCTTACTGTGGAGCAGTAATGGGAAAAAAAAGCTTGACTTTGGGTTGGTTGCACATCCCACACAACTGCTGTGTTTTGGTCTGTTTTTTCTATGATATTGCTACCACAATGACAATGCCACTTCCCTTTACTCCTCCACAGTGTCAGGGTGTTGCAGCCGCCTGCCTGCCTGGCTGAAGAGGAGACAGAAAGTGATTTGTCTGCCTCTCCCCTCCCCTCCCCTCCCCTCCCCTCTTGTGTGTTGATTTATTTCAGCTTGCTCTCTCATTCTCCTGTTTCACTCGCCCAAGGCAGGCTGTCAGGTGATGATTCCTCACTGGAGACACTTCTCAGAGACACAATGCCAGCCCCTGAGCATTAGGGAGACTGTAGGGTGTCAAGGGACGCGATGTTCAAAAAGGGGGGGGCTATTGTGTTGTCTGTGTGAGGATCAGGAAAGGGGTTCCCTTCCTTGAAAACTGTCACCTGGGATTTCTTTAAAAGGTCAAAATCTCATCCGCATAAAAACAGCTCAAAATGCCATGCAGTATTTATAACAACTCATTCATATATACTGTAATATCACTGAAGGTGTGCAAACCACAACACTGCAAACATGGCTAAGGTGCTGGATCACATACACTGCATTTTGAAATGTCCCCCCTATCAGTGAGGTGAGATGAGGTTAAAAGCTCTATAACCCCACATGCTGACAAGCCCTGTTCTTCTGCACAGTGGTTCAGACGCTCGCTTGCGATGTGCGGGATTGCCCGTCAAGCCTCTACCCTTTTATGTGTAGTCAGTCCGGCTCTTTGCTTGGATAGCACTGTCTTTTTATTTAATATGCATTGTAGACAGTAGTGTAATGCACAATAAAATACTTTTTAATATATATTTTTTTTCTATAACTAGTCAATAACACTTTTTAATTTGAATTCATGAAAAGACAGAGAATGATGCTGGAACTCTAGCAGCAGCTGGCCACACCCTCTAGGATGAAGTCACACAGTGAGTATAAGGATCCTAAAAACAGCTTGCAGCTGCTAAGAACGTCACCACAACAGACACCCAGGCAGAGAAGCCAAGCCGCAGTCTTTCCTTACAGGGCAAGCTGGTCCTCCGTCCAAGGATGCATGGTTATAAATAATGCCGCACCCTCAGTGCATGGTGAAAATGCACCCTGTGTTAGTCCCTGGCACACTGTGCTTAGTTTTGGGTTACTGGGTTTCAATGCTACTGTAAAGATTCAATACTCCAAAGCAGGTTTTTGTGAGGGACCCCTTAGTTTTAGTTATATCCCCACCAAAACTTTGAGTTTATTTGGGCATCCAAATCTTAGTGTTTCTCTTCAGAGTACAGTCTCATGTTTGGTCAAGCCAGTATGAGAAAAATAATGTTTTAGAGCAGATCTCACTTTGGGCAGGGTGGTTTGTTCCTTAGAAGACCCTGACTGTACCCCGGGCAGCAGCTCGTGGGACCAGGGAACTGTGCACTGCTAGAGCAGTTCATTTGGGATCATTACCAGCCGCTGTGCAGGTGAAGCCGGCGTTTGTGATTCATGGTAAAGACGCTCACAAAGTTGACAGCGCACATACATGTAGACACTCGCGTCTCTTCCAGTCCTTTCCACTCCAGAGCCCTGTGCCCACCAAGTCCTTAACTGGGTCTCAATTGCATGACTCCCTTGTACAGATGCCCAGATGTCAATCAACATGCATGGGCTAAATTAAGATACAGAGCTAGTGCTACAGCCAGAGCCAGAGGTAGAGATAGAGATAGAGATAGATCTTACATATCTTCTCCAAGCATTTCTTGAGAAACGCCCCCAACAAATATCGGAGGGCGTGAGGACAACCCTCCTTATTAAGTGTATTGAGATGTCAACTTGCATTTCTTTTTCTTTAAGGTAAGTAAAGGTTCTTTGAAGTTTCTTTTTTGAATGAGCCTCGCATGATGCCTTTCAAGTGGGCATAGCCTTGCTTGTATTTAGTGCAAATAAAGTGCCAGCAAAGAGTCTCAGAGTAATCCCTGTGCTGTGTACACAGTCTGCAGAGTGGAGGAGAGGGGAACTCCAAGGAAATTGAGCTGATAAACTGAAAGAGCATAGGCTTCTTTAAGAAGCGCCAAGAAGAAAAACCTAGCACAGGAATAATAATAATAATAATAATAATAATAAAAATAATAATAATAATAATAATAATAATAATAATAACACTTTTGGGTCAGTCTGTTAATTTATTGTCTATTGCTTTGAGCACACAAATCAAAGGCAGTAAAACAGAGTTTTGAATCCCGGCTTTGACATTTAACACAGTAACGTGATAGCTACATTTTCGCCCGAGTCTCAAGACACCTTGAAGTTCGAGTTCCTTTGTAGTTAAAGGTGCTCAGGGTGTGCCGGAAAAGTGCTGGATAGATTCATAGCCCCGGAGAAGGAAAGAATCATTAAGGCTCTGGCTTTGCAAAAGTATCCTTTTCAGTAAACAAGCGTATGGCTCTGATATTTCCATACAATGACCTTGGAGGGTTGGGAGGGAATTCAGCCCCTTGTGTGTCAGCCCCAGCCCAGTACCAACACCCCTTCCCCCATCTCAGCTGGTACATTACCATACATAACAATGTGTGCAATATGTTTAGATATCTGATTTAGCACAGGGACAATGAGGAAACACATACAGTGCGCCTCTGCTAACGCAAATCTATTATTCATTAGCTTGTAACGGATCCATTAAACAATCCAAATCAATGATAAAAACGCAGTGGCAAGTAATAAAAATCAATGCCTGGTATTAGATACAGATGTCTTTATGGATTGGTGAATTTAGTGTGAGCCTGGCGGAGACGAATGAAACCGGAGCCGCTCCCCTCTTTCCTCGACACGACTCAGCAATGCTTCTATCAAACAGCCTTGTCGACCAGCTCCACGGGGTCCATATCCATTACAAGCACTGCAGAGGGGGGACGGGTCACCCCACTTTCCCTGCCACAGCCCGACACATTCACCCCCACTTTGTTTAGGAAAGGCGGATAAAGATTCCCACTAAAGAACGAGAAGTGGGGCCCCTCCGTTTGTCACCCACACTAGTTATTCAGCTTCTTTATAGAAAGAACAATGACTGTGACTACTTGTGGTTCCTTGGAAAGAGATTTATATATATATATATATATATATATATATATATATATATATATATATATATATATATATATATAATTCAAGCAAATCCATCAAGCAAAGTGAAATACAACCTTTTTATTAGCATGGGCCACAGCGTGAAAATAGTGCCCCAAGCTATATATAAACTTTCAAACTGTGTGTGTATATATATATATATATATACACACATATAATTTCATTCTAATAATTGCAACATTGGGACTGTGGGCAGTTTATGGAAACACCTTGTTCATTTTAAGAGTGTCGTCCCCTCAGGAGATTCGGAGGAGATGTAAACCTCATTACTGAAGAAGCTGGCCTGAGGGGGAGGACGTCGCTTGCTTGTTCTTGAGCTGGGAGAAAGTCCAGGAGTAATGTGTTAATTTCCTCCACATCTGTCAGCAGGCTTCAGGCGCTGTATATCAACAATATAACCTCTCACTCTGTGTCAATCACACACCCCACTCCCAGATCCAGCTCTACCTGCCCTGCAGAGCTCACAGTGCCTGCCTGTGTCTATGTGTTTACAGGGGTTAGAGGTGAGGGAGATCCCTCGATTGCCATCAAACCCACCAACACACACACAACAGACAGGGCACCAAATCATACCTACTATCTGCAAAAACACTGTTGTTTTTAAGAGCATTTTAAAATAAAATAAATCACTATTATTATTTGATAATTAATATTAATATGCTAACATCACATTATACTTGTCTTTTTTTTTTTACACTCCACTACAAAGACGGACCACACTCTTTCTGTGGTGCAGAAAGACAGGCCAGTGGAAAGCTGCACACTACTCTTTCAAAGGCGTGAAACGTTTGAGCCTTTGCTTGTCCTCAAGACCCCTGTATCATGCCGCTTACAACTGATTCTGTGTGCTGTTTTCGTAATACAGTGAGCGTTTTGATGGTGGTGAGATTGAGGTTGCTGACACTAAAACCAGGTTTTACTCAACAACATCGAGTGTTGAAAAATGTAATGAATTACTTCCGAGTGCGATTCTTCTGTGGTAGGTCTGTGTGTGTTGGAATTAAGAACTGACTCTTTCAACTGGACGGTTGCTGAAAATCCTGTCCCTTTCTACACCTATGCCGCTATCTTTCTTTCTTTCGTAGTTGTATCACTGCCTTGAAGCAGACACACCATCGTCCAGCTCCATGTTTTTAAATGCACAACTCGCGTGGTACTGCTCCACACCCAGCCCGGCCCGGACTCAAAGCCCATCCCTCCCCTTCGGTCCGTGGGCAGCTGTGATTAATGAAACGCCTGCAAAGAGGAAGACCTGCTCGGAGCCCCTGCTGTCTGCCCTGCATTATTGATGAGCCGTGCTGGGCGCACAGGGCTCAGTGTCCCATCAATTATTCAGGCTCAGGAGAGGCAGATTTCTGAAGTGGATGATTTAATTATGTGACAAGTAAAAAGGGTTTTAAGGTCTGGACCTTTCTATTACCCTCATCGTTTTATTGATAAACTTAAAGATGGATATGAATGGTAATGTATTGGGAGCTATGATTTATTAATGGGGACTAAGTGCCCTGTTTAGGGTTCTCTCTCTCTCTCTCTCTCTCTCTCTCTCTCTCTCTCTCTCTCACACACACTCCCTCATTCTCTGGACTGTACGGCAGGATGCAACAGTGTTTGCCTCTGGTTTGGTTTCTGTGTATGGAGCTCTTGCTTGCCAGTGGCTGAAGATGTTCAACACAGAATTAGCTCATTAGTTTCAGAAGGGGGCAACTGCATCTCCCCCTGTCTCTGGTACAGGGAAGAACAGACAGCTGATAAAGACTCTCTCTAGCTGCAACAGGAATAACATGAACACCTCTGTCCTTTCTTCTCCAGTTCTGTCTATTAGGCACATCTCCTTTTCACCTTCCCCTCTTTCTATGTTTAGCCTTGTCCTCCACCCCCTCTTCCCTCTCTCTCTTCAAGCAGCCTGTTTGACATGAGGAATGATGAGCATTTTCTCAGTGGAAACCAGATCCCAGCCATTGATTGCACTTTCACTCCATCCAGACAACCCCCTGCTACCCATCACTGCCAAGCCAGGCCTGGTCTCCTCCTCTGGTTGGGAGGAGCATCGTCCCGCTGCAAGTCAACCCTCTGCAGTAGAGCTCACTCAAAAGAAGACTCACACTGACCCACGATCGTGTCCCTTTCAAACCATAGGCTTTCTATTCGGCAGTGTCCACCACATCCCGGGGTCCAGCTCCTTTGTGTAACGTGGTGTTCATACAGGGCGGGGAGGGTAGGAGAGATGAACAGGTTTTTCTAGACAGCGCTGTGGATCTGTGGGTTGGCACAGAGTCGGAATGTGTACAGTAAGCTTGCCATCTGAACGTCTGTGGGATTGTGGAATTGCTTCTGTGTAAATTAAAATCTCTCCTAAAGAACCACAGAGTGTTCTGCCAGTTCTACTGCTGTACAAAGTTAGCTACACCTTTTTTAATTATAGACAGAAACAACAGGCTCAATTCATAAAACCTTAGGGCTGTTTTAAAGAACGTTTTTAAGACATGTTTTCTAAGGACTGCTTTTTTTATTTTTATTTTTTTAAGTGTGTTTATAAACATTCTCTTAGGTTAGACAACGCTTTGCAAATTTAGAATAAACCCCTGTCTGAAACAAATAAAAATGGGGTTTGTGAATCGCAGACTTTATTTAATTAATCAAAATTGACTTGGTACAAAACAGACCTATCTATACCATATATATATATATTGTTTTAGAAAGCATGTCTTTCTGAGAATCAGGTCCAAAGCACAATAAAAACAAGCAGATCTTAAACCGTGAATGATGGTATTACAAATGCAAAGGAATGAGGCTGCTCGGAAGAATACGACAAGATCACAGTTGAGATCCAGCCTCGCAGTGGAAATAACACGGCATCCACCCCCACTACGAGCAGCAGCGGGGATACAAATAAAAGCAGGCTGATGTCAGGAAGTTTTAGTGATAGCATATGTGCACACGGGACCAGCGTTAGTTATACTGGCCTCGGACCACAGCAGGGGCTACAACACACAACCATCTGTACACATGTGTTAAGCACTGCTGGTTGCTGTTATTTATTTGGCAGTGGTAGCAAGCCTGCTCCAACCCTCTTGACATCTGGCATTAGTACGCTGTTCAGACATCATATTCATTGAGAGAGAGGGAGAGACCTAAACAGCTTTCCTCTGCAGAAACAGTTGTTTTTATAAAATGATTTTTTTTTTTTTTCTTTTTTTTTTTTTTTTGACCGACACTCCCGAATTGCAACTAGCATCAGCCTGTTTCTGCTCCCCCTTCCGCCTATTCAAATCTCACCTCAGCAACATAGCCTTGAACGCAAGACTGGGTCCACCACACACCACTGCCTGGAGTTCTTACAGAGATGCCAATCGTCTCCTTATAGGCGGGGCCTTGCTATTTGTTTAGCTCATAAAAGGAGTGACCACGCTTTCGCTGTCCTTTAGAGCACTTGTCTATGCCGTTACCTTGATTTTTCACTGTAATATCTTGCAAGGGGATTCCCTTATTACAGCAAAACAAATTCTACTCCATGTGTGTCCTAAGGAGAGATGACCAGCTCACCCAGCAATGTTTAATTATAATGTTACAAGAGACTTTCTGCGGCACTGCTGGCTGTCTGCACACTCTTCCAATGCCCCCTGCATCTCAAAGCACCCCTCTCACCCGCATGTATCCACTAAGCCTGCACTGTGTCTATCCTGGGGATTGGGACTGTGAAAATGGAATCCCCTCGCATGTTATCTGTGGATGTATACAGTATGGGGTTTGTAAGTGGCATCGAGATGTGAGCTGCCGATTAGCAGCATTTCAAAGGCAGTGCGAGCACCTGCATGGGGTCCTGAGAGCAGTGAAGCAGAACGCTCCCACCTCCCCTCCCTGGAGCTGTGGGAGGGGGTGGCAGGTGGAGGAGCAGAGCTGTTGACTACAAAGCGAGGATTAAAAAGACAGCAAAGAGATGGGTTTCACTGAGGATTTTTCACAGTGTACGTATTCTACAGCACATGTCAGCAAGTTCAAGCACAATATCATTTTGTTCTTGTATACCTGCACATGTGGAATGCTAGATATGACGTTAACTGGGTTGGCCCCACTTGCTCTCCACTATGCTATACTATACTGTTATGAACTACACTATACTGTGGGAGGAGCCAAGCAGTAATAAACAAGCCAAACCAACCCCAAACTGGCTCAATCTAGCAGTGCTGTGCCTTATCGTTTGTGTCTGCCACTGGCATCACCAAGTCTCTACACTTCTAGAACAGATTCCAGGTAGAGCTGCACTACTCTAGTTGTGGCTTCAAGTTAATTATAGGAACATGATTGATAGCAGACGAGTGTATCCCTTGTTTAATTACAGCACTGTCGTTTTCTCTACACCATCGGAATCCCCTAGAACCCGCAGCTGAATAATATATGAGGGGCAGGGTGCCAAGCTGCAAGCACAGCGTGTTTGCTCAGTGATTTAAGAGCGCAGGGGAACGAAAGCCATGAAGCGCACATAAATCAGCAGCAGCAGGATAATAATGTCACCGTGAGATGCATCCAGACTTTCACCAAGGTAACCGAGACGTGTGAGAACACCGTGCAGAGACAGATCCTGGGAAAAGCAATCCCGATCATAAAATCAATGAACAGGACAGCGCAGAGATCGCAACTCCCCTGCACCGAGCCCTGCGGCGCTGAACCAGACCCTCAATACATACAGCAGCTCTGCCTCAGAATTTCACCATCCGAGCGACACATCAAAAAAAAAAAATGAGCGATATTAAAAACATTCTCATTTCTACCTGACAAATCCTCCCTCCAAAGCTGTCCACATTTTCATGGCTGAACAAGATCCTCTGTGTTTTACAATGCTGGTCTCTGCTGGCTGAAGGTTGTTGAGCTGGTTTGAAGTAAAGGTGTGGTCCCGTTCCTCTCTCTCTCTGGTCACCAGCAGCACAGGAGACTCAGTTGGAATTGCCACCAGGATCAAGGCAGCGGCGTTCCAGTAACAGTTACATTAAAACAGATGTTTAAACTTTTATTGCTGTCTGAATTCTGGAACCCTGCCCACGACCTGAGCCTTCAGATTAAATGTGCTTCCAGCAATTACTCTCTGGTGTCCGCAGAGAATTTAACGTTTGCCTCCCACCTGTAAACACATTTCAGTCAGAATACCTTTACATACCTTCACATTTAAACACTCACACCCATTTCCTTTATAATGATCTTATAGTTACACTGACCCATACTTTCGTTTCTCACTGACCCCAAAATACATGTTGTAACTGCTCTTCAGATTCATATTTTAATGCATTGAATCTGTTTTTTTTTTTTTTTTTTTTTTTTTTTTTTTTTATGTAACATTTAGATATTAATGTCTACTTGGAGTACAGAATTACCCCCCCCCCCCCCCCCCCCCCCCCCCCAACCAAAAAAAAAAAAAAAAAAAATAAGAAAAAAAAACATTAACATTATACAACTATACTGCAAGCATGTTCAGGGTAAACACTTGCACGCTATGATGAAAACCATCCCCTTAATTTGATACAAGACCTGTTGCGAACGAACTCAGAAACAGTGTGCAAAAGTCTGAAAAAAAAAAAAAAAATCACATTTAGATGCAAAGCCTGTTTGTGCCACTTTCTGTTGCACAATCAGCTGCAAAGAGACGTCATGCTTGCGTAAGATCAATGCAAGGGTTGCAAAACGTGCCCTATATTTAACGAAAATATATAGATAAAACACAGAACCAAACAAAAGGGGTTACAAATATACCCAGGACTGTGAGGTGACTGTGGATCAAATTGTCAAGGCTACAGAAGCAGGGCTCCAGTGCTGTTTTAACTGCAGTGGACAATAGATTTGTAAATGTTTGAAAGGGAGGAAAGACAGAGCCTGGTAGACTGTTTAACCTTGGCTACAGGCAACACTGCGACTGGAAAAAAACAAACGCACAACATATTGGTGTCTCTGTTTCAACTCAGGTGTTTTCCATGGGGGATTCACTATGGAATGTCTTAAATACATCAAATTAAGACTAGTCTAGTGTTTAGCTGTGGACTATGAGGCAGTGTGGCGTAGTAGTTAGAGACATGGGACTGGGTAGAAGTGTGGTCTGACAGTTCAGGTCTACATCTAGCTTGATGCTGCTAAATTGTCAAGAATGTAACGAAGAATATACAAACGACGAGCGAATTAGCAAGGGAAATCCTGAATCAGCTTTAATTCATGATGTTAATATATAGATTTGTGGTCTGACAGGAGAAAAAAAAACCCCTCCAAATACAGTAAAATGCAAGTTAGATCAATGCAATGGAATTCAATAAAATGAAAGTTAAAATAAGTCCAATGAAAAGTGTTTTCTGCACCCCCCTCTATACTCCACCCTGCCTGCATTCCATCACTGCGTAAAGAGGCTGGGCTCATGTGGCATTTATTAGCTTCTGGTGCATTAATCAGCCTTGTTGTAATTCCCACCCCCCTGAATCCCTGTGTGCCAGACCCCCCCCCCCCCCCCCCTCCACCACTGTGATTGACAGCCCTGTGCACTCCACTGGATTATAGGGGTTTGAGGGAGGATTAGGCAGTTTTACGTTCATTAACCTGAACGTTTACATGAGCCGTTCTTTATAAACAAAGAGCCTGAATTCCCGCAAGTGTCTGCTTAACCAGTTTCGACCCCATTGATGGAGATTGTGACAACATGAGCAGGGTGTTTTATAAGAGAGCATCACACAGACCACTATCCAGGACCCTGCAGTACAGCTCAGCGCAGCAGGCTGGCAGACCAAGACAAAAGGGCAGCAGCTGTCCCAGGAATTTACATTACGCTTTGCCTGGTAGCTTGACACCAAGTAAAAGTGAGATTTAGGATTTTACAATTACAATTTACTCGCTGGAAATGAGGCCCAAGGTTCAAAGGTAGCTGCGTAAATTATTCTTGGGGGGGGGGGGGGGGGGGGACTCCAAAGAAAGAAAAGTGCTATACACAGCATCACAGCCATTCATTTATTTATTTTTTGTTTATATGTGCAGAGCAAACCAAATGTGAAATGCTATAAAACAGCAGTCATGTGTACAATAAAATCCAGCCCCATAAAACATACCCAAGAATGAACACAGTAAGCTTCTTCTGGAGTTCTGAGTAACCCTTGGAAGGTATGTGAATGCGTAACCTTTTCACTTAATTTAAAAAAGTATTGCAAACTTTGCACCAGAGCTAAATCTTAGTGGCTTAATGTCTCCAGTGCAGTTAGACTGATTAACAAGACTGAGCATGTGCAGTACACTGAACGGTCAATAGAAAAATGCAGATGCTCACTTTTTAAATACAGGCATCGTCTCCATTATCTTCCAGCCATGTCAGCAGCAAAGTTAGGGTTAATCACACAGCCACTCGCACAGTGAAGAGACCTGCTGATTGCTGTGCAGTGGCTGAGATGTTCACTTGTTAAACACTGAAAACTGGAAGACACTTCAATAGGATTTCTTTTCTTAGTCTGTAAAAACTCTCTAGACTGTACATGTTTGAAATATTTTATTTAAACCAGCATGACCAGTTGAAAACCAGCACAACAAGCGGATCTAACCTGTGCCACAACCCAGCGCTTCCAGTAAGAAGGGAGGGAGATGAAACAGTTAAGCGGCCTGGTCCCCAGTAACATCTGTTACTGATTTGCCGAGTGCTTGCGAGTGCTCGCCTGGGTGTTTTGACTGGACTCTTGAGTGGTATTTCTTGTACTTTCTGGTTGTTTGTTTTTCAATAACAAATGGGTTATTAAATGACAGGGACACGGCGGAGTCCCTGGCAGAGAACCGCAAGCAGAGGCCCGGGGAGTTCACTACAGACACCTCTCCCACGGAATCAATCTCACCCTTCACTCCTTCAAATACTGAGGAGGGGATTGAGAGCCTGTGAGGTGAGAGGTGCTGACAGCACAGGGGACTGAAGCCTTCAGTCTATAAAGGTACAGTATCACAGGATAGGTGGTGCCATTACAAAGTTGGTGTCTGGGAAAAGGAACGGGAGGAATTTCGCCAGCTTAGTCAGGTGTGGTGATACATTAGGGGCTGTGAAAGGTCTATCTGCAGTGCGGACACCAGGCTGGTTTGGGTGACTGTGGACTCTCTGGGGCAGCACAGGTGGGTACAGAAATCTTGTACAGTATGAGAAAGACAGCACTGGAGAGCTGTGCAATATTATCTTGACTTTTTTCCTTAAAAAGGCAAAAAACCTGAGCAGGACACCCTCTGGTGAAGGTTAAACTGAATGTCCAAATTATTCATTCCCCCAATACTGTACAGACCCTGTGCTACACCCTAGAGCCTCCCCCCTTTGCACTTTACTCGGCTGTGAAGACAATTAATTTCAAAATCACCCAACCAAAAAATAAAAAGTCCTCGGCATTAACGTGAAACATTTTGGACTAAGAAGCCAGCAAAGTGTTGGAAGCAGCGCTGCTAACAAGAAACTTAAGAGTGGAGCACATTTTGTGCAAGACGTCGACTCTTTGATGGTAATTCTCTGTGATGCCTGTTTGGTAGCTCCATTTCACACAGCAGCCAGGCTCCCGGTACAGCCTGCCACTTCTCAGCTCTCAAACTCAAACTGAGGGCTTCCGTGCCTTCTGCTGGAAACTTTAAACCTGCCACTAGTCTCCACGCAGCTTCCAGGCACTGAAGTCAGGCTCTGCCACCGTAGGGCAATGGCAGATCACTGTCTGACAGCGAGTAAAATGATAGTGTTTAACTACACTAGTCTTTATTACTGATTTTCTTCCAGTTGCTACAGAGTTCTGCAGCAATCTTCCAGGGAGTGCCTAGCTAACTGATCGTGACCTATAGGAAGATGAGTGTTCTCAATTAGTACAGTAATGATTGAAGACTACTGGCACTGGAATACATTTTTGAAGACTGTTGGGGTACCAGTAACTTTTGTTTCCTCCATTTCGGGAAGGGCTGCCTATGTGGTCAATTCAAAAGATATGAGAGGGTAGGTGAGCCTAGGATTGATGTGACCAGTGCCAGTACCCGCAACCAAAATGATTAACCATACCGAAAAGTCCATGGAGTCACTAAGAACATGCAAATATGTTACTTTGCAAAATGTATTTTAAATAGAAATAACCCTGTTTGTAAAGAACATCTAAAGACTGTGCATATTGCTTGTGAGATAATAGAACACCTCAAGTGACAATGTTTACCGAAGTAGCCTAAGGTTGCAACAGGGCACGCAATGCTTGGTTAAACAGGAATGTCTTGAGTATTTCTTTGTACCGAGAAGGTTATCAGCACCTCTGCCTCCTTAGGGAGCACATTCCAGTGAGATGGGGGAATAGCAGCTTAAATCCTGGCCTTGGAGAGATGGCCTGTGACCAAGGAAATCTGGGAGGGGGGGGGGTTGGGGCGCATCTACAAACTGATGCCTGCACATGAAGACGAGCAAGTTGGCAATTGCCCAATCATTGGTCTTCTTTGCATCAGTTGGTTACCCGGTGAGTCTGGTGATCAGGCCACTGCGGTCTCCACCATGTGCTCTCTATTAAGTCCTGGGTGATGCTCAGAGCCCATATACATCGTGCTGGAGTGCTGGCAGGATTATCCCTTATCACTGCAGCTACTGTATGCTAGCCGACAGAGCAGGTAGACAGCAGGTCACTGCTGGGCTGCTGCAGATCAGATTGATTTCATAAGCAGGTTTGAACCCATGGGAAGCATGGTTTCTTCTAGCCACGGACCCCCCAGCTCAGCCACAGCCTCATCACAGCAGCAAAGCGACTCCCCCTGCTGAATTCCTCCCAATCATTACAGTTAGCCCTGACAGAAATCAGAGCAGCCTGCTATGTGTCCTCTGTGCTTGGAGCTTTTATTACCTCTGGCAGGCTTTAACTGGTTTCAGATTGTTCTTCCTCCTTGATTCCTCGATTCCTCACTCATTTCTGTGATTTTCAGTTTGGGCAGGTGAGGAGGGGGGGGTCATCTGCAGCCAAGGTCACATCTAGGTTAGACTTTGACTAGTGAGATGCGGGTGGTGAACTGTCCATCTACTCAAACTATATGCAGGTAACACAGAAATACCCACCTTTGGGGGTTGCCACCTGTTTTGCAACATAGCTACCTATTCACCTGTGTTATTCAAAGAACTGTCTGATATTCATAACACTGGCCTACACTCCTGTTGCACTCTTTAGCAATAGATGAGGCACATGAATGTCAGACTTTATGACTTACACTAAACTGGATCCCACTATCACCAGCACTTCCAAGAACAAAGCATTGCGACTACTGTCAGCAGATCAACCAATTACAACACTCGTAATCAGCATAATCAAACTCAAAGTGCAGTCAGGCTTCCACTAAGCATCCTATTGCAGCTTTTCAATCCCTGCTAGTTTATAATAATAATAATAATAATAATAATAATAATAATAATAATAATATGGATGACTGCTACTATGACTAGTACTACTACTACTGAAAATAATAATAATAATAATAAATAATAATAATAATAATAAATAATAATAATTTCTCTCACTATTTCTGACATTACCTCAACAGACCTTTACAAGGGAAGGAGTTTTCATGACAGACAACTGAAATGAAGGCTGGAGGTCATCTCTACCCATCACTCCAGCCCCCACAGGGGATAATTAGAGAAACCAGAAGAGAGACAGGTTTGTACAGCCCCCTGAGATTCAAGGGGGGGGGGGTCAAAATGAGATGACTTTGAAGTGTGCACTGTATATCTATATCCTCTCCTCAACAGCCTATATCAATACCCCAGTGAAACTAGACGCTATGACTAGTACTGACAAGAAATGCTTGCTGAACTATTGACACATTTTTTTTTGGGTCAAATGGAAATAAAAACATCTCGGTCTGTTAACATTTCTTGACTGATCGTGTGATAAAAACACCTGACCAGCACTCCCACACTGTAGGGTGTTTCATGTGATTTCTCTTTTAGAAAAATGAGTTGGTGTAACCATGGTTTAGATCCTTATAAAGCGCTGTATAAAAACAATTACCAATGCTGCGGATTATTCCAGGAACGCTGCAAGCATTCTGCAGTATATTTTTTACTCAGGTTTATTCTGGTGAGATTCGATCCCATTCCTGCACATGCCCTTCTCTCCAGGCCTCTGTCAGGGCATGCAAACTCAGGAAAAGCCTTTCTGCTCACTGCTGCTCCGGCTTGGGTCTCAACTCAACACTACATATTTATTGACAGCCTTTAAAAAATATGCCCTGCCCTGCTTCCTCTCCCTTGGGCACACCGGCTGTAATCTCCTTCCCTGTTTATTACATCATTTGTCAAACCGAAGAGCTTTTTTTTTTTCTCTCTTAAAAAAATATTGTGCAACAGGGCAGGAGCTTAACTCCTTCTTCCTTTTTAAAATGTACAATTTATGGCTGGTTATTCTTTCTTGTACAGTATCCTCTTCCCTGAAATAAAGCTCCTCACACAAGCCTTGACTCAAGCAGCTGCAGACTCCTTCCACAAGGAAGAGCAAATGCAGGCAAACAGCTGCGGGAGAGTGTATTTTATAGAGCAGGGAGGTATAGGTGGGGTTTTTTTTGTTGTTTTTGTTTAAGGCAAACACTTTAAAATCCCTTTTAAAAACATTTCCCATTTCCATTGCTGTTATACGCATCACGTCCACAGGCAAAACAATCAAGCAATAATTGGTGAGGTCACAAAGTCAATCTGGGATTCCTGATACAATATGTACCTGGCCCCTCTCTTTGCACACAAGCAGTTTCCCCATTTTTATACTATGCATTTGCCGTGGTAAAGCACAGGTAAGCACTGGTCTTTACAATACTTAGCAATGCTTTACCATGATTGCACTGTGCTTTATAAAACTTGCTATGCTTTTGATGTTATTACACTGCATTGCTTATCTGTAATACATAGGACATAACACCACCTGGTGTTCCAGTCTACCTTTACCTGTTGCACCTGTTAGAGATGACATGTGTAGTGCAAGCTCAGGAGATTTTATATCTATCCTGCACATGCTGCTAGATTGACTACTACTGCTACTGGACTGACTAGCCCTCTGGCAGACTGCTGTCAGCTTCCCTTTCTGTTTCAGACTCCCTGATCGGGTGGAACTGGCTCTGAGAAGCCAGGCCCCTGTGTGCTTTCCAGTCTATCAGGCATGTCGAAACGTTGTATTTTCCTGGACCTCGAACGACAACAACAAACATTTAAGGACTGTTTGCAAAAGAGGAACTCAACCCCTGAAACTCTGATACCATGAGTATAGGAGCCCTTATAAAAAACTGACCGTGGTATTCCGTGGCAAAGGTACAGTGAGATGACTGCAAAGCAAATTCAACGCACAGGATAAGCAGGGAGACTGCTAATAGATTTTCCATGTGAAAATGTACGGAAGAAAAATGACCTGACCTAGCTTACAAGTTTGGTTGATGCAGTGAAGGCATTGGTTTTGTATTGAGTTTCCGTTCAATAATAATTGAGTGAATTCCTAACAACAGTAGGCATTACTACACGTCTGAATATCGGGAGAGTAGGTGTGTGGTTTTGAAATGAAATACTGTATGTTTTGTGAAATAGGTTCGCAATTTACAACTGCAGTAAAGTATATAATACGCAGCAGTGCTTTCATTTAACCTAAACTATTTGATCGACCTCTTCCTTGCCGAGTTCAGATGCCACATGGTGAGCAGGGTACATGTATTCTAAAAAGCAGTAGAACACGCTGAATATGATCCATGTTGAAGAGTCAAGGGTAATAAAATGTGAACCGCACTTTAGCTGGTCACATTTCTAAATGCTCACGGAAAAGGGATGCAGATGAGAATCAGCGTTGCATTATTCAAGCTAGCAACTCATTTAATAATAAGCATTGCGTTTCAGCCAAATTACTGGAACTGCTAAAAAAAACAAACAGGACCGATCACTTCAACCTGCAAAACTTAAGGAAAGACTTCCAAAATGAAACAGTCTGATGCATGTTAACTTTATGCAGGAATCTATATATATATATATATATATATATATATATATATATATATATATATATATATATATATATATCTATGCAATTAGCTGTCATTTTTGAATACTTAAATATGGATATTACTGCCTGTCTGTGATTTATTAGGTTCTCAAGATATCACAACGTAAAAGCAACACATACAACCAAACAGACACGGCATACGTGAAAACTCAGAGATCAACCTCAATTGCAAATCTGGACTTTTCTTTTGAAACATACTGGTCCAATACGAATTCAGGAGGCTGTGCAGAATGCAGTGATGTCTAGCAGTCGAGAGCCCAGAGCAAACACTACAGCTTATCAACCCAAATGAAAGCTTCTTTCAAACAAGAGGTAGCAGAGAGGTAAAAACAAAACCCTCTCCTGCTGTCTGCAATGCAAAAATATTATCATAACCTTAAACATGTTAACTGCCTGGCTGCCGCGGTTTCAACAGTTTAATGCGAGTTTATTACCTCCGAGGCCAGCGAGGCGGCTTCAGGTTTCTATTGCCGGGTCGCGGCAGACGCACAGTGACTCGTCTGGCTCTGCGAGAGGCTGCCAACACAAATAAGGCAATTCCTTTCCAATTAGAGAAGAAAAGTGCACTCCACTCAGTGCCCGGCACAGCCCGCTGTCTGCAATTAAAGCTGGGCTCTCTTGAAAAATGAGTTTAAAATTGATTGGGTTTCAGTCCGAATGAAGTTTGTGTTGTTTTAATTGGATTTCATTCCCTGCACAATCAGTGGCAGATGGAGCCATGTAACGCTGTGGGGCTGCTGGAGAGTGGGCTCATTCAATGTTTCAGCTAAATAAAAGCTAATGCACATTATTGCCTTCAAAGCAAAGTCAACAGTCCCGGTAGCCCAAATATCGTAGCTTATGGACTGGGAGCCTGAGTGCCCTACAATTGAGAAATTTGAAGGCAGTGTGGCCTAGCAGTTTGAGCTGAGGAACTGGGAAGCAGTGTACTTTGGGGATTGTACCCGAGGGACTAGGAGGCAGAGCGGTTAGAGCCGAGCGACTAGGTAGTTGTGCTGAATAGTGGTTAGAGCACAGGGACTGACAGACAGATTCCATGAATTGCAAACAATGATGACCTTTTTTACAGAAGGCTTTTCTTCTTCAGTCAAAATGTTTTAAGAATTCCTTTCCTACGGCTATGCTGGTTAGCAAACAGGACGTTTGAAAAAATAATTTTAAAAATGAAATATTGAGCTAGCTGGATCTCTAGAGAGGTGAGGGATGTTAGCACCAGTTTGCCAACAGAAATAGCACTCTGGAGCCTAACAAGAATCATAATGGGAAAACATTCAATGGCGAGGTAGCGGTAATCTCATAAACTCTAATGCAATTTCTAAATTGCTGGAAATGTAGCACAGGCAAATGGAAGACAAAAAGACAGGTCTTTGGGCAAATCGGAAAATTGAAAAGCATTCTGGATAAAAGAAGGAATGAAGTGCATTAATAAACAGGTTTTTTTCTTTAAAAAGCCCCTTTCCAGTTGTCCCTCGACAGCCTTAATGAAGTGAAATGAAATGATTTTTAGCTAAGGTTTCGGGGAGAATCAATGAGAAAACCGCACTGCTCCTAACAAGGCAGCAAGTCCACAATCTAATGGAACTTTTGATGTGAACGTCAATGCTAAGCGAATCTGCCCAGCGGAAAGCACAGGAAAGAGATCTGGTTACCACAGGTTCAGAGCAATGCTTTAACCAAGAAACAGACTCTCTCTCTCTCTGTGTGTGTGTGTGTGTGTGTATGAAAATGTATTTACCAAAGCTTCTAGCAAAAGCCTACAGAATGCCTCAACCATGTCCTGGATAACGCTGTCACGTTTACAGTTTTTTGTAAACGTGTAAACGGATGAAGTAACTAAACCGCCCCCTTCAAACAAGGGCTGGGGCTTTCTCAATAGCAATAATACGAGTATATTAATTCATGGTTTGTTTATTACTTTCAATTGGACATTACACTTTATTTCACGTTCACAACAGTACAGCCGTACATAACACACTTTTCTGTTAAGGTGCAAATATAAATTATATTTTAAATTAGATACATACTTAAATATCATTAGCGATTGCATTGGAGGTTGTTTTACAGTTTGAAGCTTTATTACTGAACTGCGCCTACCTTTTTCTTATACAGCCTCCTTTTCTAAATTGAGATGAAAAAAATTACCATTTTAAAACGTTGACACCGACAGCATCAGCATACAGCAAGGCAATTTACACCACGTTAGACTGTGAATATTCACGTGACAGGAAAACCGCTCCGATGCATTGTGGATTATGTAGTTTCACATATTTAAAAAAAAAAAAAAAGCCCACCACATACACAGCTGATATTTGCGAGTACAAATATAGGTTGTTTAATAATGACCGTTGCCATTTATTCAGTGTGCAATTCTACATACAACAATTAAAAATGTATATAACTGCGACCAGTGATACAGACCTGTCATTGCTTAATGCTAGTTTGTAGTATGGATTTTCGAAACGTTTATTTCGACTAAACTAAACAGAGACGTTTTTGAGTATAATGCACATGCCAGTCCTGTAAGTGATACCTCACAGTGCAGGTCAATATCCCGACCTCTCACGCTGAAAAGCAAGCAGCAGTTAGCCGTGCATAAAGCCACAGACCTGACTATATGTATGTGCAATGCTGTGCAATTCTCTCCGGCTGTATGCTCTGATCCTGCAGCTGAAACGAGGTTAAAAGCTGCACACAACTGCTCTTGCACAAGCGGCTCTGTACAGTGGAGCTTGTGTGCAGAGCGCTTGCTCACTAGTTTACCCCTAACCTCCGTCCTCTTAATCTCTTGTGATGTTGAGGATTTTAAACTATAACTACAGTGTATTAGAATTTTAGATAACACTTTCCTTGTTACAATAATGAAATACAATTAAAGTTATTTTCTGCCGTTGAATTATTATTTTTTTGCCTGGTGATACCCAGTCCTGATTTGGATGCACACAGCTTGATAGGTTTGTTCCTCTCTTTCAAGTGAGAGCTACGGATCTTTAACTATCCACAGCTTTGTAAACAAAGCTAATTCCCATTAATGCGTTGGAGAGGGAGGGGTTGTTTTACCCTCAGGATCCCAGGGGCGTTCATTGGATCCTCAGGCTGGGAGGCAGTGTGCTCTAGTGCTTAGTGCTCAGGGACTGGGAGGCAGTGTGGAGTAGTGCTTAGCGCTCAGGGACTGGGAGGCAGTGTGGCCGAGAGACTAGTGTGTTAGCGCTCAGGGACTGGGAGGCAGTGTGTAGTGGTAGTGGGACTGGGAGGCAGTGTGGTGTAGTGAGGGACTGGGAGGCAGTGTGGTCTAGTGCTTAGTGCTCAGGGACTGGGAGGCAGTGTGGGAGGCAGTGTAGTGCTTAGCGCTCAGGGACTGGGAGGCAGTGTGGTGTAGTGCTTAGCGCTCAGGGACTGGGAGGCAGTGTGGTGTAGTGCTTAGCGCTCAGGGACTGGGAGGCAGTGTGGTGTAGTGTTTAGCGCTCAGGGACTGGGAGGCAGTGTGGAGTAGTGCTTAGCGCTCAGGGACTGGGAGGCAGTGTGGTGTAGTGCTTAGCGCTCAGGGACTGGGAGGCAGTGTGGAGTAGTGCTTAGCGCTCAGGGACTGGGAGGCAGTGTGGTGTAGTGCTTAGCGCTCAGGGACTGGGAGACAGTGTGGAGTAGTGCTTAGCGCTCAGGGACTGGGAGGCAGTGTGGTGTAGTGCATAGCGCTCAGGGACTGGGAGACAGTGTAGAGTAGTGCTTAGCGCTCAGGGACTGGGAGGCAGTGTGGAGTAGTGCTTAGCGCTCAGGGACTGGGAGGCAGTGTGGTGTAGTGCTTAGCGCTCAGGGACTGGGAGGCAGTGTGGAGTAGTGCTTAGCGCTCAGGGACTGGGAGGCAGTGTGGAGTAGTGCTTAGCGCTCAGGGACTGGGAGGCAGTGTGGAGTAGTGCTTAGCGCTCAGGGACTGGGAGGCAGTGTGGAGTAGTGCTTAGCGCTCAGGGACTGGGAGGCAGTGTGGAGTAGTGCTTAGCGCTCAGGGACTGGGAGGCAGTGTGGTGTAGTGCTTAGCGCTCAGGGACTGGGAGGCAGTGTGGTGTAGTGTTTAGCGCTCAGGGACTGGGAGGCAGTGTGGAGTAGTGCTTAGCGCTCAGGGACTGGGAGGCAGTGTGGAGTAGTGCTTAGCGCTCAGGGACTGGGAGGCAGTGTGGAGTAGTGCTTAGCGCTCAGGGACTGGGAGGCAGTGTGGAGTAGTGCTTAGCGCTCAGGGACTGGGAGGCAGTGTGGTGTAGTGCTTAGCGCTCAGGGACTGGGAGGCAGTGTGGAGTAGTGCTTAGCGCTCAGGGACTGGGAGGCAGTGTGGAGTAGTGCTTAGCGCTCAGGGACTGGGAGGCAGTGTGGAGTAGTGCTTAGTGCTCAGGGACTGGGAGGCAGTGTGGTGTAGTGCTTAGCGCTCAGGGACTGGGAGGCAGTGTGGTGTAGTTCTTAGTGCTCAGGGACTGGGAGGCAGTGTGGAGTAGTGCTTAGCACTCAGGGACTGGGAGGCATTGTGGTGTAGTGCTTAGCGCTCAGGGACTGGGAGGCAGTGTGGAGTAGTGCTTAGCGCTCAGGGACTGGGAGGCAGTGTGGAGTAGTATTTAGTGTCAGGGACTAGGAGGCAGTGTGGTGTAGTGCTTAGCGCTCAGGGACTGGGAGGCAGTGTGGACCTGGTTTTGACCACTGGATTAACCATCCCTTGGATGTCTTTTTCCAGATATACTTTCTTACTCAGCTGGCAGCATGATTAAATTAAAACCCAACCCCTGCTTTTGCTTAGAGTCTAAAAAGCTGTGAATAACAGATATTCTTCGACTCCCAGCTTCCATATAAAACATGTGTTTTTGGTTCTGAAACCTATTCCACAAGCTCTGGACCTCCCCAGACGTACATGTAGCCAAGCAAAGAACCTTCTGCCAGCAGCATTTCCTCTGTTATATATATATATATACAGCAAGGGAACAGAGGATTACAGAGGAAAACTCAGATCTCCTGTTTTTAAATGTTTGGAGCCCAGGGCTAGAACTGGGTGCTGGACAAGTCAAAAACAACAAAGGTTCAACTTTAAACAGAAAAGGGGTTCATTACCCAAGGGGAGGGGCCAGCGTGGTTAATATCATAAGGGGAGTGGTTATCACACTAATGGGTGTGGTTCTTTTCAGTAAAGGGGGGCTCTATTGTAAGTGGGTGTGGCTGGGCTGGTGGCGCAGTCTTGACTCAGCCATACGTGCTGTAAGAACTTCAAGAACCCAACAAACTATACGTTGCTCCAAATGAATGCGAAATTACATCAGATTGTGTGGTAGTTTAGTTGATAAAGTCAAATTAGGTTAAAACCAAATTGAACCCCAGCCTTCCAGAGCTGAAAGACCCACCTGGATCCCAGAGCAAGTTCTACCAGAAGTGACACTGAACCCAGGTCTGCTGCTGTCTGATAAGCTCCCCGGAACCCCTGTCTGCCACTCGCTTTAAGCACTCATCCAACCAGCTCTCTCTTATCTGTTGGTGTGAGGAGGAGGGAGGACACAGAGAGAGAGAAAGAGGTTTGGAGAGACTGAGACTTTTCTGGATTTGATTTAACTTAAAGAAGGAAGAAAGGAAAAGCAGAAAATAACAAAATAACAGTTCATCAACTCCTAATCCCCCCACTAGAGAGAAAGAGATGAAGGATGGAGTGAGAGAATGGGGGAGGACAGATATAAAGAAAGAAAAAAGGGGGAGCAAGAGAGAGAGAGAAGAGAGGGAGAGAGAGAGACAGAGAGAGGAGATAGATGGGAGAGAGAGACAGAGAGACAGAGAGGAGAGAGAGAGAGAGAGAGAGAGGGAGAGAGAGAGAGAGAGAGAGAGAGCGACTCACACGGGCCGTGTTACTAATCCAGCCTGTCCCCTTGTTTTGGAGGGTCACTCCTGCAAACCCAGAGTCATTAATCTGTCTGAAAGCCCTTTGATGTCTGGGCTGCAGCGCTGAGTGTTTTATCAGCTGCTAATGTGACCAGGGGAGGTTGGCTGGAGCGGCCGGAGAGAGATGGAGGTTATTTCTACAAGGGGGTGCTGATGTTCTCTTTAGTGGCTCTTCAAAAACATGATTAATAATAAGATACCACTCCTGAATCATAAGACACTCGTTACACAGTCAAATTGTGAAGTGATTATGAAGTGCGACAAGACCAACTTATTCAACTACAAACATGACTCCATCTACTCTTACGTGTGAGGTACAGTAAGAGATAAACCCAGAAGAAGTTAAAAGAAATGTGCATGTTTTGGCATACTAACGAATTGCCTCAATTAAACAGTGGTTTCCTTGCTCTCCGAATACGACAAACACAAACAGAAGTTTTCTAATTTCACCTCGATATGGCTGCTGGCTTGTTTCAGTTCAGTAACAGAACAAGCCCCCTTGAGATGTCTTGGTGGGCTGTTTCTTAGACCTGTCAGTGGGTGGAAGGCTTAGTATTTTTCAAGCAGCTTCCAGTCTAGTCAAGCCTTTGATTTAAATGACTGCCCTGATTTGCATAGTGTGCTTCTGTGCTTGATTACAACCCAAGCAGGGGTTTATTATTGTTATACACAGTGAATGGGATACAGCAGACTGAGAAAGTCTTCCTGGTATTGACAGCCTGGGCTGCCCAGGGTAGTTCATCTCTTAACCCTCTCTCACATCTTACCGACTTTCCATTACCCCCAAACCCCTACTAAATCTCTACCTCTAAGAAGCGAGCAGCTTTGAGGTTAGTGGATTGACCTCTAGTGGTGAAGGTTGTTAATGCTAGTCATTTTTTCACAACTATTGTATCATTAATTTTATATTTTTATTGTGCCTTTTTTTTTTATTACAGTTGGAATTTCAATCGTAATTATTATTTTTATGTGTCTGTGTGTGCGTGTGTGTGTGTGTGTGTGTGTGTGTGTGTGTGTGTGTGTGTGTGTGAAAAAGTACATTGGCCAGCACTCTGAGTCAGCTGCTTACCTTGAAACAGTTTACAAGCACAGTGTCACACAAGTGATCTTGAAGTTCTCATGAGGAAGACACAAGGAAGGCAGAACAACATCCTGGTCCCTAGTCTGAATGTTTATGTTGGTATCATAATCCTTGGAATTAAATTCAGTGTTGGGATTTGTCATTTTAAACCAGTATAATGAAACCCCCCCTTGGTGACTGGCGCCCTCGGTTTCAAAGCTGTGTTAACAGTGTCCTCTAGTGGTCAATAAGGGAAAGTGAAAATGTACATGTAGGAAATACTGCCCCGTAGAGGCGAAACTGAAGAATGTGTGCTGTGGGAAGGAGAGTCCAGGCAATAATCGTGTTAATGCAGAATGAAATCTGTACTCCTACATATATATACACCGCGTCTATGTCCTATGGGAACATGTCAGATCGTTTGCTGGAATTAAATCAAGTTTGATATTCATGTAACTTGACTGTTGCTGTTAATGAATTCCAAACTGCCTCTGAATCTATCAACGCACGCCATGGAAGTGCTTCGGTCCGCTATGTTGCAGATACAGTACACCGCCCAAGGCTTGTACTAAATGCAAGAGCACAGTTGCAAGAAAAGATCCATTGGGATAAGCCGGGGTTTCAATGGAATGACACAAAAAAAGACGGGAGAAATCCACAGAAGTTTATTGAAGCATCTACAGTGCTTTAGTCTAGAGCGCGGTGTGGTCTTGTGTTGCGGCCCTTGAGCATCCCAGGCTGTTGAAAAGCAGAGGCTGCATTTTTTAACCTAGTAGTGCCTCCACGCTGCATCTATGGAGGGGGGTCAGCTGTATAAAGATTGGCATAGGATGGCAGCCTATCAGCTAACTGCAGCTAAGAAAGGGGCAGCTCCCTCTGTGGAGCTTATTGAAGACATTGTTAAGATGCAAAGTCAGACTATGGGATGTGGTGAGATTGTTCAGAAGCAGTACACTTAGGAAAGGGGTCACGGGAGAGTCAATGCGAAGAGGAATGTTAATTTTTACTGCACACCTTCCATCATCTTGAGAAACTCTGAAAGACAAAGAGGGAGATTTCACTTTGCAAAGCTGCTACAAATGTCAACTCTTTAATAGGTGTGAAAGTTGCAAAAATAATATTTAGCAGATCAAAAGTCTATGGAGATCCTGCAGGGGAAAAAAAATAATAATTCCCCCCTCCAAAAAAACCCAACAACAACATAAAAATCCTTCAGAAATACTCTCTACTGTTAAAATAATAAAATTCCACTAAAGGGCACGATGGTAGGTTATTCAAAACATTTGCGCATTGTATCAAAAGAGACTTAGAGCCAGGAGAAATTGGTAAAGTAAGAAAGCTGCCCTCTGTCTTTACCGTCAAAGTCCAACTTGCCGTCCATGTTCTTGTCTCCGTCGGCCATGAGTTCGTCGATCTCAACGTCAGAGATGGTCTCCCCGCTGCTGCGGATAATTGTCGCAAACTCATCGCGGTCAATGTAGCCATCACCGTTCCTGAGGCGCACAAAAAACAAAACCTTTCAAATACAGCTTTCAGAGCTTCATCAACGCAGGGCAGCTGTTGCGATGCCATTGACTTGGTTTACAGTACATTTAGACCCAGTGCTATGTGCTTGTATTGCTCGCTCCCACACACACTGCGCAAGGCGATACCAATGCACACGTACTTGTCGAAGACGCGGAAGAATTCAGACAACTCTTCCTCACTCTTGCCAGCCTGATCCTCTTTAAGCTGTTGCACCATCATGACCAAGAACTCTTGAAAGTCGATGGAACCGCTGCCTGGGTGACAAACAGGACAAGTGTCAAGAGGGACAGACAGACAGACAGATCTCTCAGGACAATTCTAAGAGTGGAGATGACTCTTACCGTCCTCATCTACCTCCTCAATGATGGCATCCAGCTCCTCTCGGCTTGGGTTCTGTCCCAGCATCTTCATGACGGTACCCAACTCCTTGGTGCTGATGTCTCCACCACCATCAGTGTCAAACATGTCAAAGGCAGCCTTGAACTCTACGATCACACAGAGCAGCGAAGAGCTGTCAGTATCCTCTTCACGAAACTTACCTTTATCAAGACTGCAGAGTCAATTTTAATGTTTTAAACAGAAGCCAGTCTAAACACCTCCACCATTTCCTTCTGAGGTTTTCTTTTTTTTTTTTTTGTTAGTTGGTTTTTAAATCTTGATGCGGTTTAGATTATTAAAATAGACGACTATGAATTAAATACGTTTGGCATTCATTAAACTGTTCCAGACTGTTGTTGAGGAACCAATAATATTAAAAATAACACACAATAATACATTACATGGGTACATGAATACATCATTTTATCATACATTACCTAAGGTTATTATTTTGAACAATACTGGTTTATTATTATTATTATTATTATTATTATTATTATTATTATTATTATATTAAACAGTAGTAGTAGTATCATATAGTAGTATAGTAAGAGTAGTAGTAAAAGTAGTAGTAGTTAGCATCATAACTCAGTGAGTCATCATCTATAGTGTCATAGTATAGTAGTGTAGATGTAGGAGTAGTAGTAGTAGTAGTAGTAGAGTAGTAGTAGTAGTGCAAACACTGATACCTACCAGCCACCATCTCGTCGCTCAGGTACGACAGCGCTTCTATTTGTGCGGCGGTCGGCTGCAAAAAAAAATCATAATAGTTCAACTGAATACAGCAGAGATTTCTCCAATGTATAACAATGTTCAACAGCTTGACCCCAAAACTATATCCTATAGGATACTATAGTATAGGGTTTTTAGAAGGGATGGGATGGGAGATGGGAGGAGATATTGCATATATTGTAGAACTCGAGGACACCAATCTAACTATATTTGAAAATATGATGGAACCTTTCCATGTATTATATATTTATATGTGCACATATATTAGGACTGCCCGCTACACTACATTCGAGGGTGTCAAATACACATCTATATTACAGTGTACAAGTAACGCTACAATTATATAACTAATACCAATGCTTTTACGAATGAAATTACACATACCAGCCAAGAACACAAACGAGATAGCATTCCACTTATGATATTGTACTTTGTATTTTATTGGTTTGTTATGTAAATCGTGTTGTAATGTTTGCAATCATGCTTTTATTGTAGTTATGACATTGTACTTCGTATTTATGTATTTATTTTCCTATAAAGCGCTTTGGGAGGGCATTGCCATGAAAGGCGCTATATAAAAATACATTGATTGATTGAGTTATATCTGGTTTAGTTTAACACAAGTCAAAACTTCTGTATAATATGACCTGCATTCTGATTAATTCAATTCGAGTCAAGCAGAGCTACGGAATTATTAAATGTGATATCTTAGCAAATAAACCACCACCAGAGAGCTTGGGGTTTCAAACGATCTCTTTCACTGTATTATATGTGTTTGTATTTGCATATATACTATGTTGCCCCTTGTATAAGCGATGATGCATGCCTGTGCATGTAATGATTTAGATGACAGAATGTTTTCAGTAGAAAGCCACTTGGATAGTTGTGCGCTCGCTTTGTGCCTCTTCCATTTTTGCGCCTTGTCGGCATTTCAGGTATTTGTATTTGTATTAATGCTCCGTGCTTAAGATAGTTTGGAGACTGTGGAATCTGCTACATCGGGGAAAAACTGCCTAACAGGATCACGTTACCGCAGGAGGTTAGATCGGCTTACATTACAGCTGACGCAGCCGCGCCACCAACAGCTGTGAGTCTGTAAAACACTGAGCAGGTGGGGAGGACATCGCCACTACTATGATATCACCACTGGTTTTGTTTTATTTATTTATTTATTATAAATGAAAATAAATGCATAACATGCCGTACTGCTTTAAAAGAAGGAGAAGAAAAAAAACAGAAAGTAATTTCTCCTGCGTGTATTAATAGAAATCAATGTAGCGCATTTATGCCAGAAATGTTATCCTGCAAAACTTGAATCCTAAACTAAGGTCCGTTTTCAAAGCACTTTCCTGTCTTAACTCTTGATTTTTTTCAAAGAAACAAACACGACTTTCACGTTAAAAATACCTTCAAATAAATATCCCAGGGCGTTCATTTCAAGCGTGTTAACATGAGCAACATTAATAGTTTTTATATATAAATGAACGCAATTTTAAAAAGCTAATTTAGCACAGTGGTAAATGCATCTGAATATAACCCAAAGTATATATGCAACCAGTCAAAGTTTGAATTCATATTTTAGTAACTATAGTCTTGTATACTGTGAATATAATCAATCTCTCTCTCTCTCTCTGTACTGTACATTATTATACAATATATGAATTACATTTATTTTAGGGAAGTTATATGTTACATATTTATCATTGTGTTGTACATTTGAAATGTATATTATTATTTATTATTATTATTATTATTATTATTATTATCTCCCCAGCTATCCTAATGGTTTGCTGCTGCATGACGAAGTGATTCGGTCAATGCTGATGTAAACGGATCACTTTGAAGCTTGGTCTGTGTGACAGTTGCTCTATTCCCCAGGTACATTCGTAGGAATTTGCATCTTAGCTCTGGGCTTATGCACAGATTCAATCTTCAGCAAAACAGCAAGTGAATGGATGAATTTCCTTACCATGATTGCAGTTTACGAAGGACCCCCTACTCCCACTGAAGAATAGGTCACCGCTCCCCTCCACAGAATAACTAGACAGCCACGAGGATTAAGCCCAGCTTTTAAACCCCCCACCCCCACCCCTCTCTGACCCACCCTCTTCCAGATATAGCATCCTGAACTTTTAGGGATCTCTGTCGATTCCAACCAATCGCTGCTACTTGGAATCGAATTTCCTGTGTTGCTTTGCCACCCTCCACACTATGAGACTCTGTTATAAAACTGGTAGGGACTAAACAGCTGAAAAGCATTCAAGGCTTCAGATGTGTGATGTTCAATATGCAGACAGGAGGAAATGTCTTCACTCTATCAGAGCTCAGGGAAATCTTCTTCTTTTAACCAGGATCACGGGAATACTGCAGAACGGAAATCAGCTTTCACAGGGAAAACATCAGCCATATGAAGAATAATAACACTTTGGTGTTTTTGAAATCTGGGGAAACTAATACTATATATATATATATATATATATATATATATATATATATATATATATATATATATATATATATATATATGCCAAAATAAATAGAAAAATTACAATTTGAGTATGTGTGTGTGTGTGATGTGTTGCTTGTCACTAGCTGCGTTTTTTGTTTGTGATAGGGAGAGAGTCTCTTGTTAAACCGTGTGCCAGTATATCCATTTAGATAGCTACTCAAATCGTATTTTACTTTGGGACACATGCTTATGTCAGGAGAGTAAAATGTTCAAATGAGATATACATTACAATGTAAGCAATAAAGTGCGTTTGAAGATTTGATGATAAGATGCTGGATTGAGATCATTCATGCATTTCGATTCACTGCAACACCTTCAATTGACCAGTACAGTGCATTCACAGTTACATTATTATTCAATCGTAGAACTTGCTTGGTTTTTAACTCTCCCCCTCCGCTCCTCCACCACCAGCAGATTAGCTGTACTGTACCACCCCCCCCCCCCACCAGCAGATTAGCTGTACTGTACCACCACCACCGACCTGCTCATGGATATCAGGATTGCTCAGTCCCTGACCACCTTCCTACACCGCCTCAAGACACATCTGTTCAGACAGCATCTGTAAACCTCACAACTCTCCCCTACACTGGACTATATGCCACCCAGTTGTTCCAGTACTTGCATCAGCTTGTACTTGCACTGATCTGCTCCATACCTTGCCGTATTCTACTCCTGCTCTTAATTATAACTATATCGGTACTTGATTTTACTCTTATAGGTATCCGTAGTCACGTTTTTTGTAATTGCTCTTATTTGAAATCGTTCTCACCCATTTATCGTACTTGCTATGTGCTCTTACAGGACTTTATTCATATAAGTAAAGATTTTTACTATAAAAGTTAACTACTCTCAGCCGAACTCTCTCTTTAATGTAATTATTTACTGTATTCTTTACTTTGCTTTCATCTGAATGTGATCTTATTTGCTACTGATTTTATTCTCTGCTAAGAAATAATAATAATAATAATTATCTTATTATTATCATAATAATATCATTATTATTATTTATTATTATCATTATCATTATCATTATTATTATTATATATCATTATCTTATTATCATTATCATCATATTATTATTAATAACAGTAACAATAATAATGCATGTAATAACTTGCATAAAGTGAGTCTTAGATTTTTTTCATTGGCTTGTCTCAGACAGGTGAACTCCATTGAGTCAGGTCAGCGAGTCAGAGCCAGGAGATCAGTTCTTGTAAAAGCCTAGAACAGCTTTACAAGATTTATTGTCACTGCTGTATCCCCTCAAGAGGAGGACCAAAAGAGGTTGGTCTTTATAAATAGAAAAGTTCACAACTTCTTAAGGAGATCGATGTAGACAGTCAGATACATATACACATACATACACATACATACATACATACTATATAATATATATATATATAGATATATATATATATATATATATATATATATATATATATATCTGACCTGCATCACTGCTCATGCTGGCATGCTATGATGACTCAAGTAGATCATCAAACTGACAGCTCATGCAGGAAAAAAAATAGAAAAGCAAACTTCTGTTAAATGTCTTGTGGCCACAATCCATGACTGGAACCTCTGGCACTGGGACATGCTGTTACAATAACTCCAAATTCCTGAGGCAAAAATTGACACAGCTTTATTTCGTTCCAGCTCTGTACATTACAATGTTGGGCTGTGGGCAGCCCCCTTTCCTGGCCAGTAACATACTGTAAGTACACGAAGACAGGTGTGGAAGAAGATTGCTTTAAATTGATGTTTGGGGTAAATATACATTTCCATTTCCCAGAGTCCTGTCACGTTAGGTGGGAGGATGCAAATATCCTTCTTTCCTTTTTATTTTCTTTTGCTTTTGCTTGTCTTGGTGAACTTAAAGAGGCTTGGCTGGCACACTTGAGTAATTGTGAATCAATGGCTTGAACAGAAAAATAAAATCTGTTGTCGTGTCGTAGAGGAATGTTGGTCTTTTACTGTACGTTTTCCATCATCTTCAGCCACTCTGCAAGAGAAAGAAATTAGAGCACAAACATAGCCTGCTTGCAACAGTCTGGTGGTTTGTACATTCTTTTGGAGTGTCAGTCAGATCGGATTCTGCTCCCCCTAGCATTCTCTCTTTGTGTAACCTTATATACAACCCGAAATGAGGAATCCAAGTGGACAGGGAAGTTGTCGTGCGTTTCAGAGCTCACCTCTTAACCCATTAAAAGTACCATACATTTTTCTTTGACAAAATCACAACACAAGCTGTATTTCTGGAATGTGATACATTCTAAATCAATACGCATCCATCCTACAAGTTTTCAATCTTTTAGAAGTGTAACCTGACAAGGCATATTTACAATATATATCCTCAGTGCCCCATTTTGAGGGCTGTCAAGTTAGACGTGCCCGTAATCAGACTAGTGACATGTCACGCCGGCTATGAAGCTCAACACATAAAGAAAATAGAGCTTTATCATCACCGTGGCTAAGAGAAATCATTTTTAGACTTCAGTTTCTTATTTTACATTAAGGTCTCATAAAAGCATCGGAAGGGCTCTATTTGCAGAACCCACAGACACATTTAGACTTAACTTCTACATTTAACAAAATTAAAGCAGGCTATCATATCAATATAATAAGGCAATAATGCCAGAAATGCTCCAAAAAACAGCAAAGTAGCCTGTTCTCAAATGAGGACAATGACACTGAATGGGTTAATACCTGCCTAAACCCCAAATGGGACAGAGGCAGCTGTGAGAGCAAAGTTCAGCCCTGACTTCCATGAGCAGGCTGTTGGTGATCTTGTCTGATAATCAAGCCCTTCACACCCTGCATGCAGTAACATCCATTGTAAAAAAAGACCAGTCCTCATCCCAAAATCCTAAGCAGGGACAGCCAGCCTCTAAACCCACAGCCTGATGAAAGAGAATGGAAATGGGCATGGTGTTACACCTCTGTTTTCACCGATTGTGGCTAATGTTGGGATATTTGGAAAACTGATCCCAGGGGTACCACCCAGCAATCGTATTCTAAAATAGCCCCTGTGTGATATTAGCTGCATGGTCTGGACTCTAAGTGTCTCTTACCATCAAAGTCGATCTTGCCGTCGTTATTTTTGTCACCATCAGCCATCAGCTCATCCATCTCTTCCTCTGAGATGTTCTCCCCAGAGGAGCGCAGGATCTCAGCGAGCTCTTCACGGTCGATGTAGCCATCGCCATTTCTGTGGGGTGAGCAACGGGTCTATTTATTCTTTTCATTTACTGACTCCTTTTGTGCATGGCGTCCTCATGAGGACAGATAAAATAACTCTCTTCTAGTCTTTATTTGGGGAGATATGGAAAATGCATAGGAGACTATTTTCAATACGTCATGCATGATAGGGCTAATCTAACCAGGATACGCCTCACTCAGGTAACGATATCGTCTGCAAGGGGTTCCAGCACATTAAAACATACACCAGTCTCTTATGGTGGAAGAAAGTATCACACAACCATAGTTTGTATGCGGTGTGAGTAATGTTTATATATAAACTATTAGGGCTTGATTGAAGTCTATAAATTCATAAACAGTATGAATAAACTAACCCAAGACAAGACTTCAAATTGAGCACAGAGCGAAGAACAAGAGGGCATACATGGAGACTGAGTGAAAGAAAGTTCAGAAGAGAGGGGAGGAAGCTCTTTATTACACCAACAGTTATAAATGCATGGGACAGCCTGCCAGGTGACGTGGTAGCATCTAAAACACTGGGAGCATTATAAAAAAGAAGGGGTTTTAAATGAGTCGTCCCCCCCCCCCCCAAGTAGGGGAGAATGGTGTGCTAACAAGAGCCAAGCCTTGTGGGCTGAATGGCCTTTACTCATTCCCAAACCTTTCTCATCTCCTTATTTGTTATAAGTTCAGACATATGTTTATGGGCACTGTATGACACAAAATGTTAAATGTCACCATGTACATTGTTGTCAGTAAAAGCGGTGTGTAGGGATATTACATACTGACCCTTGTATTGATGTAACCACGGTTCACTTACATATTCCAGTGTGCACATTTTCAGACCACTGACATAACACATGCCAGCAATATGCTGCACTATAAGAGACTGTGAAGGTGGGCGAAGGGGAATACAGCACATGGGGAAGTAGGTGGCAATGTAGGGGAGTCAAGTCTACATATTCACTTATATAAGTTCTGGAAGAGGCAAGGAAGTCAAGAAACCTACATTAATAATGAGAATGCTTGAAACTAGAAAAAATCAATTGCATCACCAACAATAATGTTTGTATTATTTTCATGGGGTGTTTTATGGAGTTCCTGCCTGAACCATTGAATTGATTTACATTTGGACCCAATGCTATGTGCTTGTATTGCTCGCTCCCACACACACTGCACAAGGTGATTCATATCCAATGCACACGTACTTGTCGAAGACGCGGAAGAATTCAGACAACTCTTCCTCACTCTTGCCAGCCTGATCCTCTTTAAGCTGGTGCACCATCATGACCAAGAACTCTTCAAAGTCAATGGTACCACTGCCTAGGGGACAAACCGGACAAGTGTCAAGAGGGACAGACAGATAGACAGACAGAAAGGTAGACAGATCTCTCAGGACAATTCTGTTTGCAAGAGTGGAGATGACTCTTACCGTCCTCATCTACCTCCTCAATGATGGCATCCAGCTCCTCTCGGGTTGGGTTCTGACCCAGCATCTTCATGACGGTACCCAACTCCTTGGTGCTGATGTCTCCACCACCATCAGAGTCAAACATGTCAAAGGCAGCCTTGAACTCTACGATCACACAGAGCAGTGAAGCGCTGTCAGTATCCTCTTCACGAAACTTGCCCTTATCTAGACTTTGACTGCAGAGTCCACTTTAGATCTGTTCTAAACAGCAGCCAGTCTAAGCACCACCACTATTTAACTAAATGAATCGCTCAGATTTTTTCAGCACAGTTTAATACTATCAATTTTAATACAACTTTTAAACAGTTCATAATGTCCATTAGAAGCTCACCATTATGACAGCAACTCAAGCCTTCACTTCATCCATTTGTACTTTACACTCATTTTACTAGTTTGCAGTATTTTTGCTTACATAGGCTTCAGTGTCCTCTCAAAAAGAATAATGTAACAAAGATTACTTTCCTATTAATAAAGTCTATCTCTCAATTATTATATATATACCTACCGGCTACCATCTCCTCACTGAGGTAGGAGCGAGCATCTGACTGGGCGTCAGTCGGCTGAAATAAAGAAACAAAAACACACATGAAGTCCAAAATGCAGCCACATAACACAAGCATCCTGCCATTCCCGGCTGTCCTTTTAACCGTTCAATATCAATTCCTTACACAGAATAACACAGGACCGGTCTGGTAAAAGAGTTCAGAGTTATCAAGGTCAGCAAGTGCTGGAGAGAAACTCTCAATTTGTCATGGTAATAATACTATCCATTGGAAGACTGCATTATAATTACACGCTTTTTTTTTTTTTTTTTTTGGCTGGTCTACGTCCCTAAAAGTTAGCCAGATTGCCCCAAAGCCCTGTGGTGTGCACACTTTACTGCAATGCAACTTTTAAAGCATGCTGTGCCTCTGAACAGAGAAACACACCCATTGAATATACAAAGTTTCTTATTGGTCGTATGACAATGTAATGGGAAGGAATGCTCCCTTCATCTTGACAAATCAACGGTTACAATACATGTCGTATTTTGCAGCTAGTTTAGAGTATTTTTGGAAATGCAGTTGGCAAAATTGGATAATTGAAAGTGCTATCAGGGACAAGGATAGAAACACTGTAGCCTCGTGTTAGAGACAGAATCCGAGCCTTTGAAAGACAGTCCCACTCGCTCTTTTTACCCAGGGATTAAGCAGAGAACTCGAAATGGTTTAACCTCCTGTGCCAGATTACAATTCCGAGATATTAATAAGCCGGCATTAGCATCTTCTTGATTCCTAATAAGGAGACGCAAGGCAAAAGCATGCAGCTTATCCCAGATGATATTACAGAAGAGTGTGTTAGGAGCCATCTTCAAGTGATACTGCAGGCTTGTGACCATCATATTGAGTTACAAACATGTAAATATAACACCACCATCTGCTGGCTCAACACAGAACTGTATAAAATACACTTAGGAGAGCAAAATCATTTTAGCTACAGTAATTATATACTGTACATTATATATATGAAACAAACAGCGGAGGTACTTATAGGCTTTTGATGCTACACTCATTTATTTCTATTTAAATCTCTTAATGTGCTTGTCACGTCATTTACTACAAAGTTAATAATGTGATGATGATCTACTATTCCTTTCTATTTAACCTCCAGGCATCGTGACATTGACAAGGTTATAAAGAAAAATGGTATGGGAGTCTATGACAATTTGCTTGCTCTACTGTTAGCTTCAGCTACTATAAAAAAAAGCAATCAGCAAATACAGTAACCCACTAAGTTGCACGTTGAATACCCAGCCTCCCGGCAGAAAAGCATCTCTGCTTAATCGTTGAATTAGATGGCCTGCATATAACTCTCCCTCCCCTCCCCTCCAAACAGATTTCTAAACAGACTGAGAACGCAACGGCAAACACTGCCCCCAGTGGAAGCTTAAAAGATGGAGACTGAAAAGAGTGGGTACCAGTATGAATAAGCGGGAGGATGCCAGCAGGGTTTGAGTGCTGCCGTTTGGGGAGCCAAATTACCGTATAGCCTTTTGACTCATAAAAATAGCTGCTGCTTCAAGATGGAGCTATCAGCTGTTGGAACATTTCCAAATAACCAAGACAAGGATGAAGCTGAATCTTATGATGATTGTACACATTAATATGTGCATTGCCACTGTGCTTATTGACTGCCTTTAAAGATACATCTCATTGGACCGCCAAACAAAACGTTCATCTGAATTCTACTGCGTTATATTCACAGAAATTATGTTACCTTTTAACTGTGAAACATACTGCAGCCACCAAATAAAAAAAAAACTTGATTTCTTGAATAAAAGTCCTGAAGCTATAAACCCTCCTGTGGCAGCTGCTTGCACTATATTTGGCTTCTGTAAAACAAGGATATAACATGTGCCATCTGAACAACTTCCCTGGTACTTCCCTCATGGCAGGGAGCTCCCCAGTTGAGCTGCTTACTTTCTTAGCATTCTGTACTGGAACCTAGCATTCTAATGAATGAGCTATGTGACTCAGATAGCCTCTACACTGCAGCCCAGTGCTCGAACCACTGAGCTACTCAAACACAGATTACACACTGCAGCCCAGTGCTCGAACCACTGAGCTCCTCAAACACACAGATTACACACTGCAGCCCAGCGCTCGAACCACTGAGCTCCTCAAACACAGATTACACACTGCAGCCAAGCACTCTAACCACTGAGCTCCTCAAACTCACTGCCTCGCACACTGCAGCCCAGCACTCTAACCACTGAGCTGCTCAAACACACAGTTTTCCACACTGCAGCAAAGCACATTCTCTAACTACTGAGCATCTCAAACGACAGTTTACCACACTGCATCAGAGTGCTCTAACCATGTAATCAGGGAGGTTTATATTAACTTTTTTAAATTACAAAATCAATTACCAAGCTAGACTCATAAAGAGCAAAAGAATATTTTGCCAAGGGTGTCACTTATGCCCTCCAAAGGAAATCGTCATCAATGAGCATCACTGATTGGCTGAATGGGATCACATGACCAACTGGGAACATTTTTAAAATATTTTTCTTGGTTTTTAATCTAAAGACTCCAGCCTCAAAAAAAAAAAAAAAAAAAAAAAAAAAAAGAACTTTTTTAAATACTCGTTTCTACTGAGGACCTCATTTTTGTAAAAAAAATAAAAATAAAATTGGCAAGGCAGGTGGCTTTTTCCCATAAACAAATTCAATAAAAGACAAGGAGTGTTTGGACGCCCGCATGGTACATTCCAGTGCAGTGGTCAGCAGCATCCTGTGGATCCAGACTGTTTGTAGAATCCAGTCAGTCCTTCTCGTCCTCAATCAATCATAATACAAAAATACAACAATGCTGTTGCTGTTGTAGAAAATCTTACCATTTTGACCGGCTATGCAAAAGAACAGGAGACGGAAAAGCAAGCGAGGGCACACACGATCCCCACAGCACACACCAAGCAGCCTGATTGTCTTACTCAGCCCTCTCATTTGTACCCTCACACCTCAGCAAAGTTTATCCCAAAATCTTCAGGATTGGGTTAGAGCACCAGCTCAGGCAGCAGGCATCCAATCAGGTTGTCACGTTTATCCTGCACCACAATGATTGGCAGCACAGGCAATTTAACCTTATTTAGCTGAAGGACAGGACGCAATGTATCACTGACATTTAAAGAAGAAATTTCAAGATGTTGGCAGGTTATTTTTGACAGTCTTAAGATGAGGAGCCACAGCATATGGCAGGCTGGTAATGTTCACTGGGGGGCAGGGGGGGTGTGCCTAATGTATAGAGACACAGTATTATATGTACGCATGTATACATGTACGTATAAATATGTTTACATAGTTATATAATGCTGTTAAAAGTTGGCCCCAAAGGAAACCTGCTTACTTTAAAACTATTGCTTGTTTGTTTGTTTGTTTTCAGTCAGGTACAATGAAACAATACCGGTGCAGCAGATCTGCTAATGCTGACACAAACTGTATAAATTGTCTTCAGCAGCGTTCAGTACTGCTAGTAGACACCTATCAATTGTCCAGCATAACCAGCTCTTGAACCAATATGACCAGCTGAAAATCACGCAAAATGCCAACACTGACCAGGATAAATAAGCAAAAATAAGCTGTATCAGCTGTTAACAGCATAGGCAACATCAGCACTTCTAGTTCAGGTCTTTTGTTGGACTACAGCTTGCTTTCCAGAGAGTTTGCAATGAAAACATTTCAGAATCTGATTGGCTTGACACAAGCCGAACTCATGAGAAGGGAACTACCAGTAAATTAGATTAAATTAAAATGGGTTTGGTCACATGCGAAGAATCCGAACACATTTAACAAACGAAAGAAAATGCAAACACTGGTTCGATTAAGTAATTTACAAACACCTGGTCTAGAATGACACCCTGGCTGTACACCTCTAGCCCAGAAGATACACAGGTGTGTTGGACGCTTTGCTGGGTTCTGGAGATGAAAGCCAGGTAAAGTGAATTGGGTTATCTGTATTTCATGTACTTGAGTTTCTGTGTCTATGCACAACACGTAATCACTTAGGCATACCCAATTAGCCTAATCGTGGGTTGTTTACTGAGAGAGATATTCAACTGCTAAGCCATGACTTTCTGGAGCTTATTCCGAATAGTGCAACTTCAGCAAAAATCCACACTGCCTAAGTGATTGCTATTCTCGTCATTGACAATCCCGCTTGGTCATGGTCATGCATTATATAAGTAGTGTGAATGGGGTATTATTTAATAAGTCCACACTGAGACTTTTTAGTTCAGTGGTGGGTGAACAAGCCAGTCCTAGCTCTTCCTTCAGTGGTTGATGACTGACAGTTTGTAAGCTGTTGATAGGGGTAGCAGGGGCACAGAGCTGTAAACAGCTATCACTTTCTGCTGCCTGTTCAGAACAAGAAGTTTACAGCTCCACTGCTGCCATTTTTCCTTCTCAGTTTCTTGCTTTCTGGAAAGGTAACATATTAAGAACACTCTCAAACCAGTCTACTCCAGCACGCACCATCCTGTTTCTGTGAAAGAGAATGTACATCAGTAACGGTACAACATTGCTAAGAAACAGCTTCAGAATGCAGACAACAGGCGGTTTGTCACAACGCCAGGTTGCATTTTTCTTTTGCAAACACGATTTAAAAAGCTTTGATAAACAAGGGCCCATCTGAGCATTATTCGTGAAGCATTATCATGCTAGTAAATTCATTACATTCTGGCACTCGAAAGTTTGATGAATACAGACGCTGTATTTTTATGGCAAGTTGCTTCTGTGCCCAAGTTTATACTCTAGATGCCAGATCATTAAATCTTAGTGACAAGCAGCTCTCGTCTGGACTCCTATAAATGGCTCTTTGAGATGATTTTCTCATCAGTGTGATTAATAGCTGGTGCCGATTACCTTACATAATGTTCGGCGGGATCTTATGGGACTCAACAGGAGTGGTGGTGTCTGTAAATTACAAGCCTTTTTTATTTCACAGATATCAAATAACATTTCAAATGCCACAGGTGTTAATCATGTCATCTAAATGCATGATTCCACGTGCCAGCAGCACGCTTTACCACCTATAATACGAGCAATACATTCTAGAGAGCACATCACACTAGCTGAGGGAACATGAAGCCACTTTGTGGCTTGAAAAGGTTTCAGGCAACTGCATGGCACACCAGGGGTGGCATCAGCAAAGTTGCCTCAAACTAGGTCTGCTGGTCTCCTGGAACCAGGTTTCAAGCCACTGTTCCTGAAAAAGTGGCTTTGTGTTCCCTCAGCTTTAATTTGTAATATACAGAGAGAAGAAATGATTATGTAATTGTACACCTGGGGAGCATTGAAGCCAGGATTTTATTGTGACTCAAACTATTGTTTGGGGTTTGGATGATAAGCATTTCCAGTGTCACAGAATCCAACAATTGTCCAAGACAATGACTTCTACAGTGATACACCACACACTGACACTCACTCACTCACCCACCCACCCACACTCACTCACACTCACATGGTAGAATCAGCTGCTCTCTTACGTGCAAAGGCAATTCACTGTTTATTTACTGTTTTGTTTTTTTCTAAGAGTTTCTTCTTGTATTCACTTTGGGTTAGCAAAAGAAACTCATTAGCTCATGAAATAAATATACCCAGCCCAAAATAGCAAGTCTGGAGGGGGCTATCCCAGCCAATAAATGTAAAAAAAAAGAACACCTGTAAACAATAAGAGATTGTCTTCAAAGCAAAGCGTTCTGTGTCTGAATCACAAGCTCTTTGTGTACACAGAGACTCACACACCGCAGATCATATTGCTGAGGCGCCCATATTCTCTAAATTATTGATTTAGGGTTTATTCCGTTCATTCCCTATCGCATTGTTATTGATGCTAAAGAATGACATGCTGTTCTGCTTAAAATAAGTAGCACTGTTTGTAAACAGCAATATTATTAAAACAGATCAAGTTTAAAGTGTGTAGACAATGGAGCAAATCAACACACATTCACAATTTAAATACAATTAAAAGAAAATCATGCAAGCATATTGCTTTCATTTAAATAGATATTTTAACCCATTGATTGCCTGTGCTGATATAAAAACTGATGGCTGTTTGTAGTTTGGCCATGGGAGCAGAAATACATGAACACATTTCTTTAAAAGTCATTTGTTTTTCTTTTATTTATATATAGGTAAAACTCTGGACCTTTTAGAATCCCAAAATATTAAACGGCTGCTATTAAATAATGAGCTTGTGGGTATTTTAGGTTGTTTTGCAATTTGAACAAAACATGCATTAGGTCACACCAAGACCTCACAGAAAGCAGGATCTATAGATACAAGTGTCATTGTCTTTCATCCACAAATGGACTGCCTCATTCCTCCCTGTTGTGCCACCTGGTTCACAAAGACATGTTTAAAGTCCCTTTACAAACGTGCATTGCACCATACCATGGGAAAAGCATAGCAAAGTGTAGTAAAACAGAGTGAAAGCATAGTGAAAGCATGGTAAATCACAATGTATGGTACCGTGTTGACATGCAGAGCATCACTAAACTTTAAACATGGATATGAAAAGGACTGTAACTCGTACGCTCTTTTTGAAAATGATTCTCAACAGTTTTTCTTTGAACATGTAACCATAAGGTACCCGACTTTTATTCTATCAGACCTTGATTTACACAGTTCCTCTTAAGAAAATAATTCCATTACCAGTTTTGGATAAGTACATATCTGCCTAAAAACAAACCAACAAACCAATAAAAGTGTTTTATATAGTCCTAGAGATTTTGCACATTTTCTTTGGGGGGGGGGGGGGGGGTTGGGGGGGGGGGGGGGGGTACTACCATAGAATCAACTTGTGCCATCTACCGAACGTCATGTCATGCATACACTTTAAATAATAATAATTAAAAAAATGTTTTTTGGACGCTTCTCACGCCACCCTTGGATTGCCCCTGTTGAGAACCACTGGGTAAATGTGATGGATTAGCTACTACAACAACAGCTCATATTAGCTGCTCATGCACATTTTACTTAGGGTTGTTGTGATCACAGGTTTTTGAAGATTCTGATCAATGTGAATTAAAGATTGCTAAATGACAAGCTTGGTGTCTTCTCACCCAAACTAAGCTGTATTAATAACAGTCAAAGTTGTAATAATAGTGAAAAACACTATATATATATATATATATATATATATATATATATATATATATATATATATATATATATATATATATATATATATATATATATATATAGTAACTCCTGAATGTGTCTAAGACTTTTGCCCAGCAGTGTATATATCTTTTTTGCACTGGTATTCCTGTCCTTAGATTCTGTATATCTGTGTCTGCATTCACCTGTATTGTCCTCTGTGAGGACCATGTGTGTGTGGGGGGGGGGGCCCACATGCCTGGTCTGATAGACAGACAGCGCCTGGTGTGACTCTCCATCTCCCATAGCCACAACACTTTATTCTTAGAAAAACAGCTGAGACATCCTTCAAGACACTCCCAACTAAATAAGGCAAGAGTCGGGCGGTAGTGGGGGGCTTTGCATCTCCGCAAACAGCTGCAACACACTACGTCCCAGCTAGGAATGTGAGGATTACTACGTCCCAGCTAGGAATGTGAGGATTACTACGTCCCAGCTAGGAATGTGAGGATTACTACGTCCCAGCTAGGAATGTGAGGATTACTACGTCCCAGCTAGGAATGTGAGGATTACTACGTCCCAGCTAGGAATGTGAGCATTACTACGTCCCAGCTAGGAATGTGAGGATTACTTTGGAGCAGTCATAGTATTTCTGTGAGGACTGGGCTGTCTTGTGGGCTAAAATACTTTGCAGTCATGCTGCAGGAAATGATGATTCGGTTATTCGGCTCACCTCTCCACAGGTGAGGGTCATTGGCATTGATTGGGATAATCAGACTGAAACAAGTGAAGAGACAGGTGTCTGGAGTTGTGATGATCGTTGTTCTCCAGAGTCTCAGACAAGCAGCAATCATCACAAATCCATGCTTTCTTTGCTTGTTTCGCTTGGAATGGTAAGCTAGCCCAGTCAACACCAATGGCCCTCACCGAATCATCGAACAATAGCGCAGTACTACTTTGCAGATCTTTGAATAGCCAATCAGAACACACATAATCTGGTAATCAAGGCTTTAGTTATTCTGGGATTCATTCAGTCGTTGAATAGTAGACTTTGGGCTTTCTGATTGGCAGACAAAGCTATCCTGTTGTTGTTGTAATGGCTCCCATACATCACTAAAACACACTGGTGGTCTAAACATCAAACTCCCTGATCACACCTAGCTAGACTCCCACAGCACTCGTACTGTCCCCCTGCTTTTACGAAATACAAAATAAAAAGCTTTTTTTTTTTTTTTTTTTAACCCATCATTCGGCAAACCTTTTCAGCTTTATCCGTGCAGGACATTAATGAGTCTTGCCTCGCAGGTTAGATTGAGCGCTCGTTTGTTATAGAAGACACACTCTGCTTTCTCATGTTAACTTTGTACTGTTATTATGTGTGATTATCCTTTACCATGCTTTTACTAGGGTTACCAGATGACTCCATATACATTAGGACAGTTTGAGACAATTCAGGCTTTTCAACTCCCACCGCAATGCATTCTGGTAAGTGTAGTCCGGCTGTGAAAGGTACCTGAGACAGGTAAAGCATACCAGAATGCATTGCAATGTGAGTTGAAAAGCCTGAACTGTCCCAAACTGTCCAAGTGTACGTGGAGTCATATGAAAAGCCTGGCTTTTACTGTTCTTCACTATGAAAGTTCTGCAGCTGCTGTTCTAACTGGTTTTGTCATATCTGCCCCGTGCATAGCACAGTTCAGTTGCTGCTTCCTTCACCAGACCTGCTCTGAACAAACTGAAGATCTTCAGATCATGCACAACAACCACTTTATCCTGTTCTACCGGACTGAAGCTTTAACATGTGTGTTGCAATGGTAAAAAGAACAGTATTAAAAAGTGGTAAGCAAGGTAATAATAATAATAATAATAATAATAATAATACATGCACAGACAAGCATGGTAATGTAAATACAATGTCTTGAAAGTTCAAGCACTATAATTGTAAAAGCAACAGATGTAGTATTTTATTATGTAGTCATTTAGCAGGCACTTTTATCTAAAGCGATTTACAGACTTGGGCGTGAACTATGCACCACAACTGTTGCTGCAGAGTCACCTACAATAGGACCTCGGTCTTTCGTTTCATGCGAAGGACGGGACACAAGAAGTGTAGGACTTGCTCAGGGTCACACGCAGTGCGTCAGTGGCTCAGCTGGGACCCCCTGGTAACAAGCCCCTTACATCAACCACTAGACCACAGTGCCAGAGAGTGCCACAGATTAGCAGAGTCTCACTCTCATTGCAATGTGAGATAACACTTGATTAATGCAACATGAGACAGCTTTTCAACTGTTATCAAGTTACTCGTAATTCGATGTATGCAGCGGTTTGTTTTTACGAGGAACACTAATAAATAATTACTGTGTACTGAAGACACAACTGATTATCTGTGAAACTGGTTTACACTCACTACCAATTTGCATTAGCTGGTTTATCTAAACATTTGAACTCAGCAATCATATTATGTATAAATGCAGTGCACACAGCGTAAAACTGAGAATCGTATGCCACCTATGCCAACATTTAAAAAAAAAAAAACTTGTGTTCAAAATTAATGCATGTTCCGTATTTAAAAAAAAAAAAAAAACTGTATAAATTGTTTAAAGTAAAAATAACGCATGCATATGAGTATAATCATCGTATTGTTTGGTAGCCTAATTTTGCTCCGGGCTAAAAGCACTATTGTTGTATCCCAACTTCATCCTGATCTCGCAGTTCCTCCCTTCCCTTCCTGATTGTCAGACTCGCCGACAAGGGAAAAAGGGCGGCGCAGGTCGGATCGGCGCTGGATAGTTCAAGTGCAACCGTCTTAGCTTTATGAAGGAAAACTTTTTTTTTTTCTTTTCTTTTGTCAAACGTTTACACTTGAAAAACCCTCCACCGAGGAACGAGTTACGGGTCTTTCTGTTGCCAAGAGCGCTGGAAAAGGAATTACACAAACAACAACCGAGCGAGCCGGTTTTAAAAGCCGTGGACTGACCTCGTCGACAGAAGAAAAGTAAGTTGGAATAATTATCTCTGTGTATTAAAATCTGTGTTTGTTTACACTGCGAGGGACATTATTTGTGCGCCCTTTTCAACGGTGCAGCGCGGGTTCGGTTGTTAATATGAATGCAATTAACTTATTATTTGCATGATTCCATTATTTCTGGAAATGTGCAGCGAAATCGGAATCCGTAATAACACAGTATTTTGTAACGGTGGGGTGGGGGGTGCTGCAAACAGTTTGACTTTGATTTGTTTGACTTTTAAAAAGTCTATTATTTACCAAACAGAAATAATAATGGGGGGGGGGGGGGGTTTTATTTTTAAATTAAAATCCTTAATCCCGGTCACGACTAGTAAGCAGCTATCACTTCGTCCAAACACACATAGCCCGTAGGCCTCATACTAACACATCGGGAGATGGTTAATTACATTGGGACCACAGGAAAGTAGGTACTTTTTAAATTTAATTTCCTTGAAAATCACAAGCGGATTTTATTAGTTAGCTAGACCATAGAAACCCCAAGTTAAACATTGCAACTGTGTGATATAAACTCGTGTTGCTGCTGAAAGTACCGTAATACTCGAACCTAATGTTGTGTTTAGTGGAATGACGTCACCAGCGCTGTGGTGGCTTGTGAATTACAGTTAGCGGAAGATAGGACTGTTGGAATAAAACAGAAAAAATAAAAATAAGCACAAGCGTAACTAAGGATTTGCGTTTAACTAAATAACATAATTACTAATATGTCTTTTCACTCAAAAGCTGCAGTGTCCAACGATCTATTTAAGATAATACTATCAAACTGTATAATTCACTGGTGAATATTTTACCATTTCAGTTAACAAATGACTATTTTACTCACGCCTCCAGTTTATCTAATTAGAAACGTGTTGGCTTTCGGCTTTCAGCTTCCACCCTCCTTGAAGTCCTGTCACTCAGAACTACAGCCCCTAAATGGAATGGGGTTGCGAGAGCTATGGGGAATAAACATTTTTAAAGCTGCTTATTTGTTTTTTCCTGATAATATTTAGTTTATGAAAACCTCAGTGTGGCACTGCGTCTTTGAGCTGTGCTGTAGTGTTTCACTTTAGATCTGCGTCTTTGAGCTGTGCTGTAGTGTTTCACTTTAGATCTGCGTCTTTGAGCTGTGCTGTAGTGTTTCACTTTAGATCTGCGTCTTTGAGCTGTGCTGTAGTGTTTCACTTTAGATCTGCGTCTTTGAGCTGTGCTGTAGTGTTTCACTTTAGATCTGCGTCTTTGAGCTGTGCTGTAGTGTTTCACTTTAGATCTGCGTCTTTGAGCTGTGCTGTAGTGTTTCACTTTAGATCTGCGTCTTTGAGCTGTGCTGTAGTGTTTCACTTTAGATCTGCGTCTTTGAGCTGTGCTGTAATGTTTCACTTTAGATCTGCGTCTTTGAGCTGTGCTGTAGTGTTTCACTTTAGATCTGCGTCTTTGAGCTGTGCTGTAGTGTTTCACTTTAGATCTGCGTCTTTGAGCTGTGCTGTAGTGTTTCACTTTAGATCGGTGTCTTTGAGCTGTTCTGTAGTGTTTCACTTTAGATCTGCGTCTTTGAGCTGTGCTGTAGTGTTTCACTTTAGATCCATCATCGGGTGTGCTTGATGGAAAATCGCTGGCGGTCCAGACATTTTCCCACAGATTTTTCATTGCCAATCTGTACAGTATATATAACAATATTGGAGCACGTAATTAGCATAACTAATGCAAAACTACTACAGCAAAACATTTTTGCAAAGTAGTGCGCTTTATTTTTCAATTATGTGTCACCTTTAGAAGTTTCCCATATTAAAAGCATAGAAAACTGTAATCAAGCATAGTGAAAGAATGGGAAGGCATCGATAGGTAAGCACTACATTCACAAGCACCGGACGTTCACCCACAAAAACACAGTAAATCTGAAGAATTTGCAAACTGTCTCGCAACAATTGTGACACCTCCCTGTCCCTGGGCTCCAAGGCTCACAGAAGGAAGAGAGGTGTGAAACAGAGATGCATGTGTCAGAGCTCTGTAAATCTTGTTCTGCAACAATAGATCACTTCCTCAGTTCTCCTCTCTGATCACTGGCACACACTACTTCCCCCAAACCTTACTGAAAATAGATGGGTTGGGGGGGGGGGGGGTGGGGGGGTGGGTGGGGGGGGGTGGGGGGGGTGGGGGGGTGGGGTGGGGTGGGGGGGGGGGGTGGGGGGGGGGGGGGGGGGTGGGGGGGGTGAAATAGTGTTGGACAAAATACATATTTTCCATTTACTTTTGTTTTCCCCATTGCTTTATATGGGGGGAAAAATTGCATCCTATGAGTCTGTCATGCATTTGCATCTTCCATATGCCCCTTAAACACTAGGGGAGTTTTTTTTTTTTTTTATCTCTGTCCGCATGTGAGGTTGCCATGCATGAAAGGGTTAAACTAGCCTGGTGTTTTAGAATTTGTCTAATTGTTTGCCACAGTGTTTACAGAATAAGTGTACAGTTTAGGAAGTTAAAGCACACTGCTTACCTTGCCTCTGTCTGTGCGCTATGTGCAGTGCTGGCCCCACACTGTTTCTCACCTTGCCTCTGTCTGTGCGCAGTGCTGGCCCCACGCTGCTTCTCACCTTGCCTCTGCCTGTGCGCTGTGTGCAGTGCTGGCCCCACGCTGCTTCTCACCTTGCCTCTGTCTGTGCGCTGTGTGCAGTGCTGGCCCCACGCTGCTTCTCACCTTGCCTCTGTCTGTGCGCTGTGCGCAGTGCTGGACCCACGCTGCTTCTCACCTTGCCTCTGTCTGTGTGCTGTGCGCAGTGCTGGCCCCACGCTGCTTCTCACCTTGCCTCTTGTCTGTGCGCTGTGCGCAGTGCTGGCCCCACGCTGCTTCTCACCTTGCCTCTTGTCTGTGCGCTGTGTGCAGTGCTGGACCCACGCTGCTTCTCACCTTGCCTCTGTCTGTGTGCTGTGCGCAGTGCTGGCCCCACACTGCTTCTCACCTTGCCTCTGTCTGTGCGCTGTGTGCAGTGCTGGCCCCACACTGCTTCTCACCTTGCCTCTTGTCTGTGTGCTGTGTGCAGTGCTGGCCCCACGCTGCTTCTCACCTTGCCTCTGTCTGTGTGCTGTGCGCAGTGCTGGACCCACGCTGCTTCTCACCTTGCCTCTTGTCTGTGCGCTGTGCGCAGTGCTGGCCCCACGCTGCTTCTCACCTTGCCTCTGTCTGTGTGCTGTGCGCAGTGCTGGACCCACGCTGCTTCTCACCTTGCCTCTTGTCTGTGCGCTGTGTGCAGTGCTGGACCCACGCTGCTTCTCACCTTGCCTCTGTCTGTGTGCTGTGCGCAGTGCTGGCCCGGGGACATGGCCTCTAAGTTGCTGCACAGGCTGCGGCGTAGCCTCTTCAGGGAGGTGACGCTGCAGCCCCAGCTGGGCGGCGCGGAGGACTTCCCCGAGAGCTCGGAGCTGGACGATGACACCGAGGGACTGTCCTCGCGGTTCAGTGGCACTCTCAGCTTCGAGGGGGAGCCGGAGCCGGAGGATCCGGAATTGAACTCGGAGTTGGACAGCGATTCGGATATCCTGGGGGATTCGGGAGAGAACGGCACGGAGATCGCAGGTACTGCTTCACCCAGTCTCTCGACGGCTTGAGAGTGCAGGGTGGCTACCAAACCACTGCCTTACCTTGTCTGATTGGACAGAACTAAAGTAAAAACAAAAAAGGGAGCAGTCATATAAAGATGTTTAATTTGGCCATTATTACAAGACACTTATATCCTGACGTTGAAAAACAGCAAATCGCGTTGTGGTCCATTATGCAATAGTTTCATGTTCTGTAGTAGTTTCCTGTTTTTCACAACAATCTGTTCCAACAAAAATCTATTTTATAGAGAAAACTAGGCTGTAACTTTGCTTTAGGTGCGATCAAAGTTTCACTAATTAATTTTCTCTTTTTCAGCACAAAACGTAGACAGGAAAAATTGAGTATTCCAGTAAGTGAACTTTGAGCTTTGTTTGAGAACGGTACTGGACATCTGTGTGTACAGCGATGTGTCTCGCATTGACAGTGGCTTATTGAAACATTCTCTTTGCTAAATATATGATGGGGGGGGGGGGTGTCAGAAGAAATGGATGAAAATGAGTAGCACTTAGATAGAAACAGAAACCTGGAATGGAGTAGCCCACAGGGATGAGATGAACTGGGCTGTCCTGATCCACTTTGATATCTTACCTTGCAGAGAGCAGCCCAGCCTGCCAACCACCAGCCCACAACATGCTGACGAAACAGCTGCAGGACAGCTGGAAGAAGAGCCGGACCCGGAGCATCCCTGAGAGACTGCTGTTCGAGGTGACAGATGCCAGTGTGGTGCAGGAGGGGACCTCCAAGTATGTGGTGAGTGCGTGAGTAGAGTTCCACTTGAAAACAAATTGTACCTCTTTAGATAATACTGTATGACTGGCGATGCCTCTTGGTATACTTGTGCTCCAAAAATTGAAAAAATTGATTGTTTAGCTGTATGACTTCATGAGACTTTAGGGATACACTCTCAAAAATGTATCCCTAAAATCCCCCTTTCTTCCTTAGCTGTACACTGTCCACGTGATGAAGTCAGGGCAGTTTGATAAAACCCCGTCATCGATCACGCGACGCTACACGGACTTCAACCGCCTGCACAGCCAGCTGAGGGGACTCTACAGGGATGAGATGCAGGGCATCTCCTTCCCCAGGAAGAAGCTGCGCAGGAACTTTGCCGCGGAGACCATTGCCAAGCGCAGCCGCGCCTTCGAGCAGTACCTGACTCACCTGTACTCACTGGCGGAGCTGCGCCGGGCCCAGCTTTTCCTGGAGTTCTTCTACCTCGGAGACCTGCAAGCGGGACAGAACCTGCTGAGGACTGGCCAGTACCAGGAGGCAGTGGGCTGCCTGCTCAACGCTCTGGGCCTGCAGGAGAAGCTGGGCTGTCGGCCGCAGGGCCACTGGATCTTCACGCTGGCCATCCTGGTAGCCAGCTTTCAGGAGCTGGAGCAGCCAGAGGAGGCTCAGGAGTACTGCGAGCGGGCACTCCAGGACCTGAGCTCCCCCTCGCTGGAGCGGCAGCAGCAGCACCCCCTGCTGGTGCCTCTGCTGCAGGCCATTGTCCATCTGTCTTGGAAGGTCTCCAAGGACAAGCGTCAGTGGGAGTCCCAGCTCCAGCAGCTGAGGGACTCAGGGGTGGATGTGAGCAGCCAGCCCAGCTTGAAGGAGTACCTGGTGAAGGAAAGCCTGGAGGGGAGTGAGGGAGGCAGGCACAAGGGGGACAACATGGCTTAAGCCTGGTTCCTACTGCAATCGCGTGACCATCTCTGATGGCAGTTTCTCTAGTCTGTTGGTCGTGCGACTGTCTGGGAAACTGGTTGCCGATAGGAAGGTTGGGATCAATTCATTTTTTTCAATTCCATTTTAAAATCAATACATTCCAAATCCAATGGCAAGTTGGAATTAGAATTGATGAGAAAAAGGAAATGCAATTGCAGTTGATCCCCAGCCCTGGTATCAAAGAAGTCTGGGTTTTTCCTTTCAACTGTGGACAAGTATGTTTATTAAAGACTTCACTGTTTTCCTATGCATGTAAACCAACACCACCTGTTCAATTTTTAACAAAACTATACATTATGTTTTTGTTTAATCTGAACTAGATCCCATTAGGGGGGTCAGGATTGGGAACCACTAACTGAGTGTATAAAGGGAACATTTTTGAGGCAGACTTGCCCAAGAGTAGCGAGTTATAGCCGAGAAGGTGTATGGCACTAGTGTCAAGAACCAAGAACTAAGAACTTAACAGTACTGTGGCCTAGTCATGTGTACAGCTACAGGATTTATTGTGGCCCGGGCACTTGATGAGAACTGAGATTCATATCTGTCCTGTGGTTTTAGAAGACAGAGATCTTGGCACTAAAGACTATGAGGCAGAAGTTACTAGTTCAGAAATAAAGTTCACCCTCTCTTTGGGAGTAGGGGTTGAGGCAGGGTGCTTTACCACCTTTTGTCGCTGCCTTGCTAAGCTGCTACCCTGGTGCTCACAAATAGGGAAACTCATATATTGGATTACCAGAGTGTGGGGGAAAGTGCTCAGCTGTTAGGTGCTGTGGCACAGTTGACATGGCTGCTATTACACTAAAGCCTAACACCACTCACTCTCACCATAGAGTGGAGTCAGTGTGACACCTACAAGCCTTTGAAGTTAAGCAGTGTATGACTTTGTTGCATCTTATTGTAGACTGTGGTATTTAGAAGTAATGCTGCTTAAGGTATAATTAGCTGTACACATGGATTATTTTTGGAATTAGTTTTATATAATATATATAGCCTGTAACGTCACCTTTTTCACTGGTCTTTGAATGTATATTTTTAATGTAAATAAATATCTTTTTAAACTCTAGCTTGTTTGTTTTTCCGTTGTGAAACATTACTTTCTGTATGACCAGAGGGAACAGGGTTTAAACAGTAGTGTACTAATACCAAAAAATATAGTGGGCTGTGAGAAACATTAGGATTGTAGGGAAGAAGCTTAGACAGTGAAAGAGAACACTAAGGCAGCTCCCTGTGACACATGCTCCTAATGATAAACCTCACTGAAACATTCTTGATATGCAAGGAGCTGTGACTCATTAGCCTGTGAGGAACAACAGACCCAAGCCTTTGTGGTGTTACTGTGTTTTGAAAACCACATTGCCTAGAGCCAGTCAGCATGGGCCAGGTCCTCTTCCTAATTTAAACTAGAAAACCCAGAGGAGTCCTTGCTGTTGTAAAACTGGAATCGGGTTGGGACCCAGGCGGTGATTTAGGAAGGAGAAAGAGACATCTTTCAGTCTCTTTGTACAAGAGGCTCTGACAATGTGGTATACTTGCTGAAGACCTCCGATCAGAGTAAAGGAAGTGCCAGGGACAACATATAAGACATGGGAGTTTATTGCTATATTCATTTAGCATGTGTTTTGAAAAGGGTCACAATATATTTTTATAGGTGTATTCCTTAATAATTAAAAAAACAAAACAACAAAAAAAACTGTTTAACATAAAAACAAATCGCTACGCCCCTCCTCCTTAAAAGGGGGACTTTACATTTTAGCAGTTTACTTTCATGCTATGTTACTTGAGGAGATTCACTGTTCATTTAGTTTACATCATTTAAACAATAAACCCCAGAGCCGCTCTTAGTGCAATTCACAGGTGAAGTGATTGAAAACCAGTCTGGTATAATCTGACTTCTTCAAGACAAATGGGACACATTCTGCATGTCCGCTCTTCTTTTCTAAACACTCATGAATTCAGTGCTGCTCTTAGACATTGAATTGAGTGGACAACAGCCCCAGGGAAGGGTCAGAGCTGGTTACTACACATGCTGTCACTTCCTCTCACGTGGCAGTGCTCACTGGCTGCAAGTCACTCACTCACAGTGTGCAAATACGCTGATCGATTTCGACTGCTGTGACTGGGGTTCACAGAAACCAGTAAGCCCAATACCAGGGGTAGACATTGTGTTGCACCAGCGGGGAGCCCTGAACAGAACTCTAACTATGAATGTCGTGAGGACAGTCTGGTTCTGATCGTGTAAATGTGAAATTATGAATCGATCTGTTAAGGGTCTTGGTTGTCTTTAGAACTAGTATAACTATATAACTGAACAAAACTTTAAACAGCTTCAAGTTGTCCAAAACCTGTAACTCATTTCAAAGATGCTGAGAGCTGTAATGTTGGACTACCTAATGTTATAGAGTAGTCCAAGATTACTGAAACCATCCCTTTGACTTAAGAATTTTCATAGCCAGACTTACAGAACTGTCAAAAACACATCAAAGATTAACTTTATCTGTGTTCTTTTTTTGTGTCAGTTTGGAATCAATTCCAGCATTTTCACCATGCTGACAGAAGAGGAATGAGGCCCATGTGCACTATGCAGACTGCCCTCTTACAAGTCCCTACAGCTTGCTCTGACTGGGCACCTGCCTGACTCGTAATACCCCCTCCTGTGCACACGAGGCCGCCAGCACTCCATCACGCCTCCACAGCCGCCCCTGGACCAATCCCCTGCTGCCTCCTGCAGAACAGCAAAGCAGTGGAATTTCAATGCCGAGGAACACAGCAGCAACATGCACAAACACCAAATAGTGGAACCACAGAACACAATTGTCCTTCCTTACCTGCCCAGGGGCTCTCACATTCGTACAGCATCCATTCGTCAGTTCGAAAGGAGCTGTGGAACCACATTGCGTGGTCGAGAGAGGCGGTGAAGTGCGTCTTATGCTGGGGGTAGGGCAGCAGTGCTGTGCCCAGGAAGTAGTAGTCCGACACATAGGCAGCAACGCAGCAGTGCAGTTTCATATCGCTGTCACCTGCCAGGCAAGCAGAAGGTGCAGTCAGGCAAGGGATGAGTTGAAGGGTCACTGCAGAACAGTTCTCTTCATGGAGGACTGGTTACACCAGCTACAGAACTATGGGAACTCATTTTTATCCTACACGAACATTGTCACTTTATATTGCAATATTTCTGAACAACCTGTCGTTCTGCTCCTTACCAATATGTCCCCGGGCTCGAACCCAGAACAGCTTCTTGGGCTCCATTGCCACCCTGTGGTAAATATCAGGTGGGTTCACTGGTTTGATTTCGATTGGCACCTCCTGGGCCAGCAGGTTATTCAGTCCCAGTTTGTATTTGTCGGCCAGGTTTGGATCGCTGAAATAAAATCCAGGGCAGAGTTGATTGAGGTGCAGAACAGGTGTACCATAACCAAATAATACTTAATGACAAAGTAGCTTAAAATAATATTTCACTCATTTATATGATACATGTATAAAGGATGGAAATAAGAGTTTTACTATGAGTTTAATAAGACACACCTGACCTTGTTACCTATACACTGGGGGTAATCAAGCACATATTCAAACCTGCAATGGGTGAACCTGCTATGCAACAGGAGTCTTACTTCCACCCATCATAATGTTCCTCTAAATCTGCTTCTACTTTGAGCTTCTCTATGCAGCCCTAAATGCTGGGAATGAACAGCTGCCTTCATTCCACTCAAACCACATGACCTTTCAACCCTCTACACGTCACTTCTATAGAGAATGCACAAACCGGGCTGGCAGAGCAATTAATGGGGACCTAGAGCAGCAGTTAAAATGACACTGAAGGGAATTCCTCTTTCACACCTGAGGTATTTCTGGATGAGCTCCTCGACGCTGTGCAGGTCTTCTGGAGGAGGTACGCTCGGCATGGTGAACTGGTGCTGCACAGGGCTGGGCTGTGATTGGTGGAAAGATGCCTGGCAGATGAGGATGGGCTGTCCGTGCTGAATAGCTTTCACTGAACGCACGCTGAAGCTTCTCCCATCGCGGGTCCGATCTACCTGGTACAGAACGGGCACTTTCGGGTCTCCTGTGTGGGACAGGTGATTGGGGAAGTGGCATCAGAGGGTACAAAGCTGACTTTCTTGAGCTGCCTTAAAACTCCATATGGTATAGAAGGAGGACGAGACCAACTATGGTTTTTACATGCACAGGTTCAGATTTGAAGCTAGGTTTTTAGGTTTTAGGTCCTATGCCATTCACAGAGCTATCAACTTCAAATTAACCTTTATGATCATATGTGAAAAAATCTGACTAAAATCATGTGAAATACAAATCACATTTAACTATACTGTATAGTATTGCTATATTTTCTAGAAATTCAGTAATAAGAAATGAAAGCAGTGGCACACTTATCTCTAGGAAAGGGCTCACCTGCTCGTACGAAGTAGCAGTGTAAGGAATGGGCAGAGATGTCCTCACTCACTGACTTGGCTGCTGCAACGAGAGCCTGTCCTACAATCTGCCCACCGAACAAGCGCTGAGTCCGGGGCACCCAGTGGTGAGTTCCCCTGAGGGAAGAGAACACACCGTAGATATATTGTAATGGGGTTTCCAGCAGCCCATCAAAGGAACAGACTGACTGTGAAGACACACCTCTGACACAGAATAATGCTGAGCCAGTACCTGCTGTTCACTGCAGGTGTCTGACTAGCTCCAGTATAGCCCCTCCACCATCCTCTACTACTGCAGTAGCTTAAATGCACTGGACATAAATACATCACAAGGCATTCTGCATCACATCCAGTAATCCATTACAAGATGCAACATCCAAGATGCAATGTTATTTAAATGTCTATATACAAGTATATAGACATTTAAATAACATTTTTAAATAACAGGCATGCAAGCTTATCATGCACACATATTCCCCAAATATATAACTTTGACATTTATACATGCATGCATCTAACCCCACAATACACACCTTCTGTGTCAGTTATTACACACGCTGCATGTATTACAGCTGGCGTGGGCCCCATTTATAAATGAATTACAAACACAGATACATGATACACATCATCTTCAGCTCTGTGAGGTCCATAATTCTCAAGCTAACGTCACATCTGTACAAGAATTAGCCTTCTTAGTGCACCAAAAACAGACGTCATAATGCGTTTGCTAAAATAACAGTAATAGCAACAACAAATATGTATATTGCAAGTATGTTGTGTGTCATATTGATTGTATTATTCTGTAATACGAATGTGTGTTTCTGCATACGCATCTAAATACTATCATGAATGAATTATAAAGGCTGCACGCAGGTGCATCTCGTTCCAAACAGCGAGTATCTTTGACAGGCCGACTCCAGCTTGAATACCTGTACAGGTCGGTATCAAGTTCTTCCAGGTTTAGGACACTGGTTACCAAGACGCTGCGCAGGTCCGGTTTGGGCTTGGGGTCACCGGTGTGAGGGGAGTCGGTACCCGGCTTGGGGTCCATAAGTTTATCCGCCTGGTGAAATTTCTCTCCGGAGACAGACGCGGCCATGTTGATTATGACATGAATCTCGTCATGTGAGCGGTTCAGGGGTCACGGGAGACAGGGTCGAGGATCGTGCTTCTCGACGTGTTTTTTTTTTTTTTTTTTTTTTTTTTTTTGCTTTCTTATGTTTTGCACCCTGAAAATGAAGCGGAAGTCCTGTATTCTGTCAGCTGAAAACCGTTTTTCTGGATGATGCGCATTTAAAGTTTTGCACCCAGAACATGCAATTCTGTTTTATAATCAGCGGTGCCGTGTCGCCTTACCTAGGAAATGTAGTTCTGCTTTTGTAGGGATGTCGCTTTGCAGTGTCATCTCGTTCAGCCTGCTCCACCCGAAGAGCCGCATGTGTTTAGAATGGTTCCCATGGAGACTGGTACCCACAAACACCCCTTGGTTTCATTGCAATTCAACAGATTGAACACAAGAGGGCGCTGTTCGGTTTACTAAGTCTGTTATGGTCAAAGTGAAAATAGTTATTGTATATCATTATTAATTAACAAAAAAAAAAAACATTTTTAGTAAACCAGTAATTACACTCAAATGATCAGGTGTATTGCATTATGATATCCGCAATTGTGTTTTTCATTTTTTTATTTTACTAATCAATAAAAACATTATTCATAATGTTGCATTTTTGTTGTACGTTTTCTGTTATATGATGTTTAAAAGATAATAATATACCCGTTACGAAGCACTGTAGTGATGTGGGAGCACAAACTGCTATTAAATTATTTGCGTTGTCACAGCAGACTCCTTTACGGGGGAATTATTTGGAAGCGTTAAAGGAAATTGTTGCTATGACGTTTTTTTACATTTTGGCAGCGAACCAATAATCCCAAACGGACCTTAACTCTTAATAGCACTTAGCAGCTTTACAGATAAGACTTTTTATCTTAACTGCCCCCATTTGTCTTTCAATCACATTTGTTCTTATATACAAATTTAAAAAGATGACTGTTTGGAACAAAACCCGGGGGTTTATTTGTGGACCAGGAAAATAAATGACTACGGTAAAAAATAAATAAATAAATAAATAAATAAATAAAACATTGAAAAGGGCAGACACTAGGATGGAGAACCTTGGTCGCTGCCCGGCGCCCCCTGTACCCCCTGTACCCCCCTCCCTCTCTTTCTGCGCTTTTGCCTGAGCTGGTTTTTACTCCCTCAACGCAATCAAACTCTGCCGGCAGAAGAGACGATGAAGGCGGGCGAGACTTACTTTCTGCTGGCGATTCTCTGTGCTTTGGGAACATGGCTGCATTTAGCCGCTGCCACCGGACACAACTCCACAAGTAAGATGCATTTATTTTATTTAATAATAGCCTAGGCGGGCGTGGGAATAATAATAATAATAATAATAATAATAATAATAATCATTTTGTGACTTTACTCATATACTTTTACTAGCGACTATATTGCATGCCTTATTGTATTGCGTTGTTCGGTTATTTTTCGCAGGTAGGCTGTTTTGGGGATGTTTTGAAAAAACTGTACACTGGGCTTTCCACACACTTCCTTTGATCTTTCGCCGGAACCCTTATTTTGTTAGTGAAGAGCTGTATAGAAGGACCAGGACCCCTTTTTATCTAAGTGCGAAGGGTATAGAGTTTTTTGACACAGTATGTGATTCATGCTCATTTATCTTCTCAGTCATGCTCCACTTTATGGAGACGTTGTTACTGACAGTCCACTATGCTTCCTTTTCCATTTCCAATGTACGGTCTGAAGCTTCCCTCTCTTTTGATTTGATTAAAGCCAGTGATTTTTAGAATTTGCATATTATGTGCCAACGTTACTGGAATCGCACAGCGCAGCTTTTTTCCAGAGTGGTCTACGATTCTTGGCATTGTGACGCAGCTCTTACCAACAAACTTCTCTAGCTGTCTCGGATCAATTGTGTGTTCTTATTTGGTCGGTAGACGTTAGCTGAAAGCACATTGTTGGATCAGCGGTGAATAGGCTGCAGTGTTAGCTGACTTGGCTGAGGGCAGCTAGCACCATCTGGCTAATTGAGCAGACCTCAAAAATTCAGACTTCAAGCCAAACACTGTGTTTGAGAACAGAACAGTTACCTAAGAGTGGCTGCTGCCGGCGGTGCTGTGCAAGCTACAGCTGTCTGGACAATGCATTCACTTCCTTCTCAGATAACGGCAACCAAGTGGAAGTCTTGTAGAAGCAGCTGGTTACTGTGACACAAACAGGCAATAGCTCCTTACAGTGATGTCAGAGTGTGACTGGGGTTAAAAGTTGTTTGCCATGGCATGTACAGTTGTTATATACTGAGCCACAGAGTGCCTATAATATATGCCTCACGCACCATTGGGATTCGTGATTAGATATGGTTCTGTATACAGTGTTGCAGGCACCCTCTGATGACAGCTGACACTGTGGTTCTTTCTGACCCACACACAGTGGTTAAGCCGGGTCACTGTCCCAGGAAGCTGCAGGTGGCCCCCTCCAAGCGGGCCTGCGTCTGTGATGAAGACTGTCCTGGGGATGACAAGTGCTGTGTCTTCGCCTGTGGATCTGTCTGCGTGCCCCCTGCTTTCAGTAAGGAAACACCTAATAAGATTGTGGGAATTGCAGAGTGTGAGATTCTCAGTTTCCAGTTAAGGGAGGGCATGTGCAATGTACTTTACGTAGCGATTTTTGCGTGCTCTTTGCTTCTATGCCACCGATACTGTATTGTGTAAGTGTAACTGTGCCTGGGTGTTTCAGCAAAGCCCGGTGTTTGCCCACGGAGACAGCGCGGAGCCGGGATGTGTGCCGAGTTCTGTTCTGATGACAGCGACTGCCCCAAGGATGAGAAGTGCTGCAGCAATGGCTGTGGACACGAGTGCACAGCGCCATACACAGGTAGGGTCATGCATTGCACTAAATATACAGGATAGAGAGATAGGGAAGTGTATATCGAACAGCGCATTGAGATGTAAACTCTATAGCATTGGCGCATTTACGTACATATGTCCTGTGTGCTTGCTTAAAAGCAGCTTACTGAAGTTGAAGGCAGACTTGTTGTTGCAGACTACACCAAACCCTAATATTCGTTACCTGACCTTCTTAATTAACTGTAAAGCCTCCCATGTTGTGCCTGACTGGTAGCATCAGGGAGAGTATTCCTCATTCATAAACTCGCAGGTACGGTTGTAATCCACTGCAATGTTACACTGAAGCCTGATAAGGAGAGCGCTGTGCTGTTACCCTCCCTGTCTCCCCAGTGAAGCCAGGCCGCTGTGCTCGCCCCAAGGGAACCCACATGTGTGCCGAGTTCTGCTACCACGACGGGGAGTGTCCCGAGGAGCAGAAGTGCTGCCGCACCACCTGCGGCCACGCCTGCAGCGAGCCCTGCTGACCACACCCCACGCAGCAGGCTGCCTTTTATACTTGACCCTTCGTTTTGTAACTCTCTCTCTCTCTCTCTCTCCTCTCTCTCTCTCTCTCTCATGTTGTGCAGTGTGTCCGTATCAGGTTTTTAAACCAATAAAACGGCCTGGTTAGCCTTACATTTTCATTCCTTCCTGTCTTCCATAGAAACATTCAGATAAAAGCATTTGAGTGTTAGTGCTCTCTCTGTGTGAAAAACAAATCAACTTGGCTCAGTTAAGTGAGCACTCAAGTGTAAAGTGTGAAATACTGGGCCGAGCTCAGGTTAAGAGTACCCTAATAGTTTCTCAAGGTTGTGCAGAGCCAGGTAGCAGCTAGAAAGTTATTCTGAAGACATCCCTCCCCTCCCTCCCTCCCACAGGAAGAGGCTCCAGAGCCCTTTTTTAAACATGCCAACATGTTTTCCTAAACGTCTAGACCCTTTTGCACACATTCCAGAGAGAGAGAGAGAGAGAGAGAGAGAGAGAGAGAGAGGGAGGCAGGCAGGCTTTGGGACCAAACCGCTCGAGATGCCAAAAATCACATCACCCAATAGGGCTTTAACAAATATGGCAAGTGTGGATTACAAGTAGGAAAACAGGTCTGTGCTTTGCTTAACCCTTTCGTGCATGAAATATTCATATATTTTTCATTGACATTTATTTCAATTTTTTCCCCCACTGCTTTATATGGGGAGAAATATCATAATGCATTTGCGTTTTCTATGTCCCAAATGAAGACTAGAAGAGATTTTTTTAATCCGTCCCCATACGAGGTTGCCATTCACGAAAGGGTACACCTGTGCACTATGGGGGCTGTTATCAAAGTTAACTTGAGTAAATCTGTTAATAAAATCCTGCAACTAAAAAGGCTAATCAAAATGTATGCAAAATGACTTACACATCAGACTACCTTCCCAAGCAAACTATGTACTCAAGCTGAAACACAAGAGCAAAGCTACCTTAGGAAACTAGAAGCACACTGCTTCAGGGAGCTGTAAAACGAACATCGGAAACTGGAAGCAGATTGCTTGGGGGAGCTGTTCCTTCTCCCAGTGTCCCTGCAGGGCTGCTCTTTGCTGGGGTCAGTCGGCATTGCCAGACAGTGCAGTCAGTCAATGGGGATGTGCCAAATGTTTTTTCTTTCTCCTCCCTTGGCAGTCTTGAAGTCTTTAACGAGAGGCAATGCAAGGCTTATGGAAGAGCTCATTGAGCTTGCACAGAACAATCAGACTGGGGTACTTTATGACAGCAAGAAGGGTTTCTACTGTCATCACATACATTTCCATTGCCAGTATAAATACCCCACCCACTGTCAAATGAAAGTCAAGCACAACTGAAGCAGGCAGCACATTCCTGTCCTGTATGCAAACTGAACAGGGTAACTGGCATATATAGTGCCAACAGAATGGGCTATGCTGCATTTACTCTAAGCTACAGAGGCACTGGGTTAATGGAAAAATAAAGTTTCCCTGAAGTGTTCAGATGTACAACATTGTAGGTTTCTGTGTTCCAGTGGGTTGTCTGAAAGCCTCTTTTCACTTTGCTAATCTCCAGCGCAGCTGTGTTTTTGCCGCCCCTCTGTGAATAGAAGACTTGCAGAAGTTTGTACATTTTTCACTCGTGCTGTCGTTCTCACAGCAGAAGAGCAGGGAGAGGCAGCCTGTACACACAGCTGACTTATAAACACCAGCATTCCTCCCAGACGCTCAGCAATCAGCCTATAACCACCCTGGGCCAGAGTTAGTGTAAGAGTAAGATACTGTGCAGTGAACCCCATGACAGCAGTCACCTCTTAGGATAGACTGCAGTTATTGTTTGATTTGTTTATATATTTTACATATCCCTTTGAAATGCTGACCGATTATTTCCAGGTTTTACTTTAATTATTTTTACATGCCACTGGGGAATTTCTTTTATAACTTTTCTAAACTTTCTGAATAGCAAAGGTTTTTCCTAATATTTTCATCAAGAATCTTAAGCCCAAAAAACACAAGGCTACTTTTAAAGCAAGTAGTAGCAGGGGGCATTTTCTTCCAGCAATTTCACCCCATGTAAGGACTTAAAGTACAAATGGAAATGTCACAATGAACTAGCAGCATCAGCAGAAACAGTAGCCCTGTGATTGGTGGGCTGCAGAACTGCACATTTGTGTATGTTATTAAATGGAGCCCCTCTCCTCTCCTCTCCCCTGGGCCCCAGCACACCGGGAGTGCCCTGCTCAATGTGTTAGAGTCTGTGGGGGCTCTCTCTCTCCCCCTGCCCCTCTCACAGTGCCGGTACTCCCCTCAGCCTGCGGATGACGTTAGCCAGCCGCTTGGCCAGCCCGCCGCTGGGCTCCTCGACCTGGAAGGTGCGGGTCAGCAGGTTGTAGAGAGAGCCGTAGCCCACGGCCACCACCGTGCAGGTCAGGCAGATGACGTTGTAGGGCATGCTGAAGTCCGGGGTGGGCAAGTTCACCAGCAGGGGCTCACTGTACACACGTATGAAGTAGCTGGACTCCTCTGTACTGGGGAACCTGCAAACCAAGCCGCACACACGCACCATTAACACGCAGCTGTATTACTGACAAAGCAAGGTTTCACACAAGAAGGTTTTCTCAAGAGTTCACTAAAAAATCTATACAGCGTACTTTGAAACCAACCATAACTCCTGCATTGTACAGTGGATCAGTTGTGATACTCACAGGGTGGTGAAAAGGGGGCGTTCCTCTGTGCTATTGGTATCCATGGCAACCACGCTTGGCACCATAGCGCTAACAACTGAGGAGCTACAGAGGAAAGGAACGAGAGAAGTAAGAATCATTAGCTGCTGTTGTTTAAAACCTGCAGCGTCTGGGCAGTCAGCGATTAAGCAGGCTGGGGAGTTGGGGGTCTCACCTGACGTAGAAGCCATGGTTGGGGTCAGGCGTGTACTCAGTCCACTTGAGCAGAGCCCTCTCAAATTGCACTGTGACCTTCGTGACGGAGTGGGGGGGCAGCTGCACTAACATCTCCAACAGGTGGGGGCGCTGTCGATCCTTCGAGGGCAGGTAGTGGATATAACCTGGAGACACAGAAACTACATGAACGTCTTTCCTTCTGTTGAAAATTACTTATCACCAGCAACACGTTTCTTAGCTCACACAGTTAAATGGCAGTGTGTAAAACAAAGCATTCCAGAGCCTGAAGTGGAGGAATCACTTCAGCAAGTTTACATCCAGGCTTTCCACATGCATACAAGCACTGCCCCACCTAGTGGACAACGAGTACACCGCATCTGAGCAGGAATGCAAAAAGCATAGTTGTCATTGATCCATACATGTTTACCTCTCCAGCAATATTGGGGTCTACTGGTTCGGACCCCCTCATACCTCAATAATACCCAAATACCACAACATCGCCCCACCCCAGCGCACAGGCACTCACTGGGCTTGTTCTCTTTGCCCTTGCTCTGCACGGTCAGGGTGTGGATGTACAGCCGCAGGTACCACGGCACCGTCTCCATCAGCAGCACAGGGAACGCCCGGAACGGGTGGCTGTTGTAGAGCAGGGTGTTGATCTCGCCCGTCTGCAGCCCGTAGCCGCTCACATAGCGCTCCGTGTGCAGAATGGGGCGCTGCATGTCCACTGGAGACAGGGAGACAAGGCAGACCAAAGATGAATAAAACTGGATGTGATACTGTATCACCTATAACGTGGTTCATCAATCCATATACATACTGCCCACTCGTTCCTTTACCCCTCTAAATATACAGCAGTCCTCACCGCTGTCCTGCTGCCTCCACTTCAGGAGGATGTTCAGGGAGCGCGTGGGGCCGTAGAGCTCAGGGGTCATGAGGTCGTACACTGTGAACGTCCTGCGATCCCCCAGGACCACCACCTGGGTCTGCAAGGACACCGCAGGGCTCAGATCGAACAGCTCCTCCCCCTGGACGGGAGGACACACAGCACAGTTAATGCACAGCTCAGTCAGAGACCAGGCAACGAGAACACTCCTCCGTTTTCATCTTTTTCATTTGTGTATTTTTTTATATTCTGTGTTTTATCGATTCTTATTCATTTCCGGTTTCCTTCAATTGTTTTATTTAGATTTTTAATATTTATTCTTATTATGTAATTTTTACTACTTCTTGATACTATGCTTCTTTCTGTTTGAACCGACCTGTAAAGCGCTTTGAGATACTGCTGTATGAAAGGCACTATATAAATAGATACATTGAAACTGTACCTGGGGGTTGTCAGTGACGTCCACGTACACTTTGCTGCTGGAGGCCAGGGGACAGGGCTCAGTGAGTGTGCGGGAGAACATCTTGAACAAAGACCACTCTGAGAAGAAACCATCTAAGCATTAGCACCCAGCACACACACATGCAACTTCCTCTGCTTCCAAGTGAACGAAAAGGTGAAACGAACGCGGTTCGATGGAAAAGTCTGACATTTGACTTTGTTCTCCCCCAGCTTGCTTGCCCTCACTCACCTCTCTTGCTCTGCCCCGAGGCGTGCAGGTCGAAGACAATGCCCAGGGTCTGGCTCAGTTCCCAGGATGTCTCCCTGCACGCAGAGTCCTACAAAAACAGCCATACTTAATATCACCCTTCTTTATCTCAGCAGTCATCCATTCCTTGAGTTCGGGTGCAGAGGTCTTCAAGAGACAAGGGCCATCCCTGCACCCAGTATGCTTAGAAAGTACTCATGATATCATTTTAAAAGCGCATTAAACACAAACAGTAGATACTACAAAAAATGCAGCAAGTTTATTTTTTTTTCATATTTTTTATCATCATGAGCATCATCATAATAGTCCTTACATTAGCAGTATACAGTATTACACCTGATGCAGAAAGCTTTTCTTTTGGGATTCATGCTACTTATTTTGCCGTTTCCCTTAGTGGTACAGACCCTGCTTGACATGATTAAACAGACAGTCCTTACCTTGCAGACTGGGCGGATGTGCACAGCCTGGGAGTGGTAGCTGCTGTGGAAGAGCTTCTCTGACTTGAGCAGCACAGCCAGGCCAGCCTGGGGAAGAGGCACAGGGCAGGGGGTGAGGAGCAGCGTTACACTGCCACACAGGACCCTCCGCCATCAGACAGAGCAGCACTGCACACTACAACCCAGTACAGTGCAGTGCAGTACTGCACAATACAATCTAGTGCAGTGCAGTGCAGTACAGAGCAGCACTGCACACTACAATCCAGTACAGTGCAGTACAGAGCATCACTGCACAATACAATCTAGTACAGTGCAGTGCAGTGCAGTTTCTTACCTGGGATTCACAGGGCAGCAGCTTCTTCCAGGGTGTGAGGTTCTCAGTGCACACGATCTCCCGAGGCAGCACAGCATAGCGCAGGAAACGCTGCTCTGTAACTGAACCCCAGCACAAGAACCCATTAGCAGCTCGTCCTGTACAGCACCTATACACTGCACAGTCTGAATTTAAAATGTTCCTTTTTAAAATCACTAATCACCAAGCTCACCTGTACTGTTCCAGCACACGGTATGAAATCAGTGGAAAAAAAATCAGTCCCCCCCTCTTTACTTCTAAGTGCCTGCCCAACCTCCTGCCTGGGACTCACCATTCCCGAGGCCCAGGGGTTTGAAGGAGGCGCTGGGCTGCACTGTGTTGGTCGAATCGATGAAGTTGAGAGAGGCGCAGAAGATCCCAGACAGGACGCTGGTCAGCTCCCTCCAGGCAACGTCCACACTGCAGCACAGCAAGGAGGTTCATTCACACACACTGCAGCACAGCAAGAGGGTTCATTCACACACACTGCAGCACAGCAAGGAGGTTCATTCACACACACTGCAGCACAGCAAGAGGGTTCATTCACACACACTGCAGCACAGCAAGAGGGTTCATTCACACACACTGCAGCACAGCAAGAGGGTTCATTCACACACACTGCAGCACAGCAAGAGGGTTCATTCACACACACTGCAGCACAGCAAGAGGGTTCATTCACACACACTGCAGCACAGCAAGAGGGTTCATTCACACACACTGCAGGACAGCAAGAGGGTTCATTCACACACACAGCAAGAGGGTTCATTCAAACACACTGCAGGACAGCAAGAGGGTTCATTCACACACACCGCAGCACAGCAAGAGGGTTCATTCACACACACAGCAAGAGGGTTCATTCAAACACACTGCAGGACAGCAAGAGGGTTCATTCACACACAGGGCAGCACAGCAAGAGGGTTCATTCAAACACACTGCAGGACAGCAAGAGGGTTCATTCACACACACTGCAGCACAGCAAGAGGGTTCATTCACACACACTGCAGCACAGCAAGAGGGTTCATTCACACACACTGCAGCACAGCAAGAGGGTTCATTCACACACACTGCAGCACAGCAAGAGGGTTCATTCACACACACTGCAGCACAGCAAGAGGGTTCATTCACACACACTGCAGCACAGCAAGAGGGTTCATTCACACACACTGCAGCACAGCAAGAGGGTTCATTCACACACACTGCAGCACAGCAAGAGGGTTCATTCACACACACTGCAGCACAGCAAGAGGGTTCATTCACACACACTGCAGCACAGCAAGAGGGTTCATTCACACACACTGCAGCACAGCAAGAGGGTTCATTCACACACACTGCAGCACAGCAAGAGGGTTCATTCACACACACTGCAGCACAGCAAGAGGGTTCATTCAAACACACTGCAGCACAGCAAGAGGGTTCATTCACACACACTGCAGCACAGCAAGAGGGTTCATTCACACACACTGCAGCACAGCAAGAGGGTTCATTCACACACACTGCAGCAAGAGGGTTCATTCAGCAAGAGGGTTCATTCACACACACTGCAGCACAGCAAGAGGGTTCATTCACACACACTGCAGCACAGCAAGAGGGTTCATTCAACACACTGCAGCACAGCAAGAGGGTTCATTCACTGCAGCACAGCAAGAGGGTTCATTCACACACACTGCAGCACAGCAAGAGGGTTCATTCACACACACTGCAGCACAGCAAGAGGGTTCATTCAACACACTGCAGGACAGCAAGAGGGTTCATTCACACACACTGCAGCACAGCAAGAGGGTTCATTCACACACACTGCAGCACAGCAAGAGGCAGGACAGTTCATTCACACACACTGCAGGACAGCAAGAGGGTTCATTCACACACACTGCAGCACAGCAAGAGGGTTCATTCACACACACTGCAGCACAGCAAGAGGGTTCATTCACACACACTGCAGCACAGCAAGAGGGTTCATTCACACACACTGCAGCACAGCAAGAGGGTTCATTCACACACACTGCAGCACAGCAAGAGGGTTCATTCAAACACACTGCAGGACAGCAAGAGGGTTCATTCACACACACGGCAGCACAGCAAGAGGGTTCATTCACACACACTGCAGGACAGCAAGAGGGTTCATTCACACACACTGCAGCACAGCAAGAGGGTTCATTCACACACACTGCAGCACAGCAAGAGGGTTCATTCACACACACTGCAGCACAGCAAGAGGGTTCATTCACACACACTGCAGCACAGCAAGAGGGTTCATTCACACACACTGCAGCACAGCAAGAGGGTTCATTCACACACACTGCAGCACAGCAAGAGGGTTCATTCACACACACTGCAGCACAGCAAGAGGGTTCATTCACACACACTGCAGCACAGCAAGAGGGTTCATTCACACACACTGCAGCACAGCAAGAGGGTTCATTCACACACACTGCAGCACAGCAAGAGGGTTCATTCACACACACTGCAGCACAGCAAGAGGGTTCATTCACACACACTGCAGCACAGCAAGAGGGTTCATTCACACACACTGCAGCACAGCAAGAGGGTTCATTCACACACAGGGCAGCCGTCACAGCCTACTGCACTCGCTGCACTACATGCAAATGTAAAGATTCAAATTCTTCCAGCCACTACTATTACTTACTCTGCCACGCTGTCCTGGAACCACACCCAGAGCTCTGCCCCAGGGGGGGCAGGCAGGAGCGGCTGGCCCCACTGCGCGCTCCTCCAGAAGCCCTGTGTGAAGGAGATGTGCAGCTCCCGCACAGAGAACTTGGAGATGACCTGGCCCAGGGACTTGGGGAACAGCCTGTAGTGAGACACTGGAACACACACAGCACAGAGACTCACTGGCAGAGTAATAATGCTAGGGCAAAAGAACAAATCACCCTGTAATACCATCTATCTGATGACCTTGAGTGGCATAAGCATTCACTGTGCCCAGTTACACAGAGTGGGAATATTATGTTATACAAGAGAAAATGGTAAGTTACTGTATATTTCTTTATTAGAACCTTTGCATAACTAGATCGAGTGAGGTCTAGATTAAAGGGAGTTTTTCACCCAATTCTGATCACAAACCCCCATCACACAGTGTGGGCTACCCTAGCACCTCACAAGGGACGGGACAACTCCTCCCTCTGGGCTCGTGTGTTACCATGACAACTGTTACAAGAACAGAAATAAAAATCATCATTCTGAAAGTTTAGATGGTGGTAGAGGCTACTTTTAGCATGAAGAGCAGAACTGGTATGTTTCTTAATGCCAAGTAACTTGGCTGAAATACTTGGGGCGTAACGATTCATCCTGTTCTGAGGAAGGTGATACTTTCTTTACATGGCATACAGTATCGTAATATCAATATGTATCAGAGCTCACCGTAGATTGAATGAAAAAGAGCCGCGCTTAAGTGTCTCGTTTAATCGTATTAACTAAATGGTTGATGATTAATGACCATTTGATCTTATTACGCACCCTACAAGTAGCCGATCAGGACTCACATGTATCGTGACACACACAGTATCGCGATCCGCATATGCTGAAGCGTACGCCCTCGGTAGATTAATGTATGGTTAAACCCCTTGACTGTATGAAATCCTATTACTGGATATTATGTGATCACCTTTTTTCCCCCGGTGCAGGTCTGTATCCCAGCGGGTGCGGAACTGGAAATTGGTGTAAATATCCCCGGACAGCAAGGGTCTGATAACCAGCTCTTCCGCAAAGTGGTCTCGGTGAGTCGGTACCGGTTCTGTCTGCTGCGGTGCATCCTGCAAATCAAATTCTGCTTGAAGATGTTCCAGCTCTTCATCTGCGACTGGCACCTCGACCCGATCCGATCCCACCTCGATCGACACGGAATCCGCCTGTCCAGTCTCTATCGGGTGCCGATGAACCTCGGCCTGACCCGGTATTGTTTCACTAGTTCCGTCCCCGGTTTTGAAACCGCCTTCTGCGATAGCTTCAGGACTCCCGCTGACGTCCTGTAATTGTTCAGACTCGACCCGGTTCGGTTCTGATTCGGCCACAAGGATTGCCGTAGCAACCAACAAGAACACAGCAACGCCGAGCCCATGACTTGCCATCTTTTTCTCAACCACTTCCCGTATCCGGTCTTGCAAAGCGTTATAATTCCGCCTACTGCACCCCTCCGGCCAATCAAGAGCCGTCTTCGAATATCTGTTTGTTATTGGCTGTTATTACTCGAGAGGCGTATTTGATTAGCTGAAGCCACAGCAGGTTTGCAGTCTGTGTTGCAACTTGATTTTCTGTTAGGTCCATGAATGCGCACATACAACGTTATGCAGACATGGTTCATTAAAATAATGTAAAGAAACAGCTTCATTCCGTCACCAGCGCCTATCAATCACAGTCAGAAAAACAAGTACTTACACTGTGAATGGTGTATATTTAGTGCATTTCAGTGTAGTGTGTATTTCAACCTGCAGATCTCGCTTTAGTCATTACCCTACACACACTTGTATATTCTCAATAGTATTTGTGTCTTACCTCCTTGCGTCTAGAATGATATTGTGGATAAGATCATTCCATTAGCCTCTACCCGTTTCACTGTCTGTAGACAGCTTGCCTCCCTTTGCGTTTCTCAACAGTGTTTCTGGCACTGCTGCAGGAACGGAATTGACGATTTTCTGACGACACACGGCGAGGGTTGTGATCGAAATGTCCACTTCTGCTTAGCCTACCAAAAATCCAAATAGCACAAGGGGGTTATGTTGCAGATAGCAATCCCAGTAGCTGTGAATCTTAATATGGTAGGGTTATGAATTTGCAAACGCTGCCTTACATGAGCAATGCATAGCTAATCAGGCAGCAATAACAGCAGCTTATTGCTTACACTTTGGGGTAGAAGGCTTTTTTCCCCTCTCTTTTCCGTTCACAGCAGCAATGTACACAAATAACTACAAATGAAAGCTTAGTCTCGATGGGGATTAACACAATCAGTATTTGCCACAGCGGAAAGTGTCGGCTGCATTATTTATATAACTTTGTACTCCTGAATCTTTGATATCGTCTTAGTTTTTTTTTTTCCCCTTTGATTTTATTTTGTGCATAATGTCCTTTATTGAAGTAGGTCACTGATTACATTTGCACTAAAACATGTGAAACGCATTTCCGCCGGGAATTCACAGCTGGAGGAGCAGCACTGAGCACATCAGCACACACACACACACACACACACACACACACACACACACACACACACACACACACACACACCCTGCCAGCGCAGTAATAATAATTACTTTATTATACAGTGATTAAATGCTAGTCAATAAAAAGGAGGAAAGGGTACATAAAATATTCATTCAAATATAAAATACACCAGAAACAAAGGCTCTTTGATTTGTCCAGGTCAGAGCCCTGTGGATTATTCTGCTTTGAATGTGTTATCTGTTTAATCTTGATGTCATGGAAACCCGCTGTTTTAAAGAACTATGGAGACGTGCCAATATTTTTGGGTAACTACTATGTCTCTCTCTCTCTCTCTCTCTCTCTCTCTCTCTCTCTCTCTCTCTCTCTCTCTCTCTCTCTCTCTCTCTCTCTCTCTCTCTCTCTCCACGTACATCTTTAAATGTGTACTGCAGCTTGGGCCTCTCTTTACTCTCTCTGCAGTGTCTTCTCTTCAAACAGGAGCAGCGTTTGGGATATTGGTGCCCTGGGCAAAATCTCCTCTGCAGCCTACCACCACCACCCCCCCCCCCCCCCCCCCCCACACCCCCCACACCCCCACACCCCCCACTGCTTCAAGGTCAGCCTTCCTTCTCTAACGTAGAGTTTGCTCCTTGTTCTTCAAATGAATTTCTGTCATTGCTGGGCACACAGTCCCTACTGAAGGCTGCTCATGAGGACACTCCAGTATCACAACAGCAAAGATTGCATCAGGACAGACATGTGTATGTTCTTACTTTATTGAACTTATTTTCTTCTCTGGTCCCCGTTGCAGTTGTCTAGTTGAAAGTGTGTAGCCCTGAAGACACTATATAAGCCCTGCTCTTCACAGTGGACAGTCTCACCAGCACTGACCAGTTATACTCAAGGAAGCAGCACAACTCCTTAAGCCAGGGCGGAAAGTGTAAATAGTCCCAATTAGAAGACAACCAAGGGCCCTTCACTCTTTACTCTTCCAAGTGCCTGTATAAGCAGAACTACCCTTCCAGATGCTCCTCCAGTGTCTTTGTGGAGTTGAGTCTAATTGTATTGTGAATTAGGCTTTGATTAATGAAGGGAGTCTGATGATCTCATCCACTCGTAGTTGAAACAGAACTTGAAAGTCATCCAGGCTGGCTCCCTTGAAAACTGCAACCAGACATAGCCTGCAGCAGGATAATCCACGTATTACATTACCAGAGGGATGTATACATGTATACATTGCACCGGGTAGCCAGACACAGTTTAACAAGTTGCTCTCCTCCCACAAACTGTGCTGACCTTTAACCTCTGATTGCAGAAGCCAATCGAAAAGCAGTTCCAGGGTACCTGGGCCTGCAGGAAGGCCTGTGGTAAGCATATTATTAACATCATTATTAAGAAACCTTCTGCTGAATCCTTCCAGTTCAATAAGTCAGGTCCATCTGACATTTCCCGGGGATACAATGCAGTCAGTTATATTTTGATCACTTTAACTTCAAGCACAAGATGATAACATGGTGAGGTCAAGCTGAAAAATATATTGGCCGGTAATACTTTCCTGAAGGTATTATTCCATTTAAATTCAGTCAAGCCCTTAAAATATCACATCAAAGGGACTACAAGCAGAGACTGGGATTACAAATAGGGTTGGCTTTCTAACCAATGATCTGGCAAAACATGCATTAAAACAAAAAAGTGTTGACACAAAAATATGTTTAGCTGTGGAGCTTATATCATACTAGAAATTGCATTGCCACAGTTTACATAATAACATCAATAACATCAAAAGGGAGGTCTTCTAAGATTTGTATTCTGTTAATGGCTGTTAAACCTTCAACATGGCTATTAACTATTTAGCCAATTAGGGTTTGTTGCAATTCATGATAACTTTTGTCCCGACCCCGTGACTGGGAAAGGAATCGCTGGACTCATAATAAGGTAATCAGCCTCAAACACAGTGTCTTCATCAAGACTATTAGAGTGTAAGACTTGAGTTAGGTGATCTCAGAGTGTCCTTGTGACACTGAAATGACCTGTGTGATAACGAGTTGTAATATAATGAACTGATTGTGTTCGTCTGAACAATGCAATTATAAGCACTTGATAGAAGGGCTTAATGAGTATTTACACAAGAGTTACATGCTACGTGTTGGCTAATGTGTTTTTTTCTCCCTTTGTAAATGGATAGTATAGGTTTGCTTCCACAGAATCCAGCCTGGGGTGTTTTTGTGTGCAGGTGTAAATCCTGTCAATGAAGTATACTATAAATAGAAGGAGGTTTTGCTTCATGAATGCAGCAGACATTGCTTGCATTATCTTCCATGCACTGTGTTGATTTCTATATATACTGTTAAAAGCAGGAAGACATCATGTTATCCACAGGCAGAGTGGCAGGCTCTAATTAAAAAGGAGGAAGAGAAGCCACACATAAAAAACCCTGCTAAAGAAAATAGAGACAATAGACACATGATTTACTATTCACATACTTGCATTTTCAGTCAACATTAAAAGTCAAATATAATCTAATACAAATGGCATCATCAGCATGGTTTACAGTATCAGACGACAACTCAGAAAGCTAATATCACCACTAAAGGACCCCTAGGCTTCGTTCCTGAGCTGGAATCTATTTTACTAACTTGCTAATTAACAGGAAGATATCCACTGAAGTGTGTTTTACCTCCCGAAAGGTTTTAAATGTCATTCACTGGGTGAGATATGTCTTTAATGAAAACTCACAGAGAGAGAGAGCTGAGGGGAATCTATTGTGTTGCGTAGAAACAATTACTGACTGAGAGGAGGCAGCCAAGCTCTTAGGCTTGGAATATTGGTGTGACATTTAGAACAAGCTACAACACAAACCCAGAAATCCTCCTTGCGTTCTGTCTGACCCAAGGAGTTCCACGGCAGTCTATATATTTTAACTTTCTCTGGAGCCATTATTTTGTTATGGGGTATTCAAGGATGATTGGTAAACAACTCTCTACCAGGCTCTACCATTCTCCTGGCACATGCATTATTTTGTATTCCAGTTACTGTCCGGAAAGAAGCCGTGTGTGGTGTTTGCACATTTTGTCCTTATTGTATCCTGACAATCCAGCATAATCCTGTATAAAGAGCCTTTAGTAGCAGCTTAGATTACAAGGCATGAATTGCCATGGTTACCTTGTAATAACTGGGTAATCACCTGGTACATATCATTTCCAGGTAACTACACATCTATTAAATCAGTAATCATGCAAGAACAGCAACCATTGGTCTTTATCCAGTAATTACCATGTTATTACAAGCTGCAGAATCATTCTTTGATATTTCATTTAAATAGAGTTGTACTCAATGGGCTCAGTATAGAATGTTTTGTTGATTTTTGTCTGTTTGTTTGTTTGTTTTTCTATGTGAAATTGTTCTTAAGGCTGACATTTTATTATTTGTTTTAGATTAAATATAACATGAAACCCAATATTAATTTAGATTCTAATGGGATTTATAGTTTATAGCTATGCAGTTTGTAATAATGCAAATGGCTTTATTTATTATTTAACTGTGCATTTAAGATATTGAATGGCGACCGATTCCCATTCAGTATAGTAAATGCACAGTAGGAGTAATGAATAGTTGCACATCAAATCTCTCTGAATCTGATAAGAGTGCTGCCTTCTCTTTGGTAATTCAATTTCCTTTCACTGCTGTGTGTGGATAATCCGCAGCGTTGCACCTCTAAGTGTAAGATTTAAATCGTGCTCATGAAAGAGAAGAAGCGGGTACATTACTCCTGATTCCGTGTATGGAATGGAACGTAAAGGAGCAGAGCAAGCGAAACCTCCTTGTACGCGGAATCAGTTTATGAAACCTTTTCCTTAGCTGTTTGAGAGAGGGTTGGAAACTCCTTTTTCACTTTTCAAAGCCCTGTTTTATCTGAGAGGATGTCTATAACCAGTCCCTTAAAACAAACATTTCTTAAAAGACAGCTCTCCGGTTTTAAAATCCGTGCCCAACATTTGTGTTTATTGCTTTGAGATCAGTTAGCAAGCAGGAGGGTGGAATTGGACCGTCTCACTCCAGGTTGGCTTTCTTCATTTCTAATGTTTCATTAAACAATGCGTTTTAAGGTGAGTTCAAATTGGTTAAAGGAAGGCTTCATTGCCCAGGTTTTGGTCCAATGCATGCAATATTTAGTGAAGATGATTTAGTTGTTTATTTTAAAAAGGCTCTTAGCTCAACAGCATTTAAACTATCAATTGTTCACGTGTGTTATCTGCCGCATTTAATTAGAAATTAAAATTAATCCAGTTTGCGAAATTCACAGTACAATCAAACAACGTGCTCTACAGCATCGTAAAAATAACGTGCTAAAATTGCAAGTTACAGGTTCACAGCAACTGACTGGCGCGGCACTGTAAAACCACACTGTAAACATAAATTAATAGGCTTTAGCTCATCGTGTTTATTTTAAAGTAGGCCTATTTGATAATAAACTTAATTTAAAAAATTAATTCATTAAAATTAGCATCGCATGCATGTTAAAATCTGTTAGAGATCTGTTGCATGGAATTGCGTTTTATTATATAATAGTTTGGCTTACAGTGTGTGTGTGTGTGTGTGTGTGTGTGTGTGTGTGTGTGTGTGTGTATCAAAGCGTTTTATTTTCTGTGCACTGATCGTTTTGTACCAGTACTGGAGGCTACAGACTCTAATGTTTACTCCTACACGCTTTCCACATATGAAAACAGTAAGTGTCTTGTTCTCATTGAACAGAAGAGACTGTTGACTAAGCGCATTGCCGTGCCCTGCACACAGCACACTGACTCGCTATTCACTACTACCACCGTGTAACCCAGTGCCTGCTCACGGCGCACCATCCAAATACATACCAGCATAAACCAATACAAGGGTAAATCAGCTCTAGCCATGTCTTTCTTATTGTCTGACAATTTAAAGAAAGACGACAGTGCTCCCCAGACAGAAAATAACACAACATAGACCCCCTGGAGGAATTCGGGCAATTATGAAAGGCTGTGTTACCAAATCTTACAAAGAGATCCAAACAAAACAATCAATCCCTGTTAAAAAAAAATGTACATCGTTTTACCAAATAGTAGTAATTAGTGGTATTTTATTTGTTTTATTTATTTTTAATATGATGGTTAATCCAGGGGTCGCAGATTTATCGAGGTTAGTGTACAGTATGGTTTGACTTCATTAGATTGTACTTAATCTGCAAGTATTATAACAAGTGCTTATAGGGATTAAAGAATATCCATTAAAAACAATCGTACAGACAGTGTGTACCACTGGCAACTTCATATTTGTATCGTGAATGTGTACAGTGTGGAAGAACCCAAGATGCCAGGTAAAGCAAGGCGGCAGTCCAGGGACAAGCAGGCAGAGATGTTGGATGGGAGGGATCCTTGAGCTCAGTGGAAAAAATTGATTTACCTCATACCCCGTGGAGATGTTTGAACAAAGGGGATAAAAAAAGGTAGACCATGCAAGCTTGCGTTTGAGTGAGATCCTTTTAAAAAAACCTTTCCGTAGAGTAAAATATTCCAGTCAACTGTAGCCCGTGGAGTCTGCACACCGTCTAAACACCCCACTGGTAAGCTGCTTATGGGTGTCATTGCACAGTTCATACTGCCCATACACCTGGCCCTTACTATTAGCTATCAAGTATTGTCTTTGAAGAATATAATGGCATTTAAGACATCACGTTGTACAGCAAACATAGGGCGCTTTGGGTTTGTCTATTGGTTATTGGTCTGCTGTATCCTTCTGCGTTGCAAAAGTCTACAGCCTATATTCTCAATTTAAATGCCGCCATCTCCCACTGTATCTAATGTACAACTCCTTCCAATTTAACAATATATCTCCCATCTGCTATATAACCCATCCCCTTTTCTGCCCCCCCCCCCCCCCCCCCCCCAATGAATCACCAAACACCATCTCCAACCATTCCCCGTCTCCTTTCTTTCAATGTCCGACCCCGCCCCTCCTCTCTTCTTCTCTCCTCCTGCCTCCTGTCGCCCAGCGCAAGGGATTCTGGTAGAATCTGTTCCCTTCACACAGATGCTGTGTGGTCGATTACACATTGAACTGATTTCAGAATTAGATGCTCTTGTGGAATTAAGGAGATCTTCGCCTTTTCTTTTTACAGAATCTATTTTGGGATCTTGCTGATGTATGTGTGTGTGTGTATGTGTTTTTTTGTTTTTGCATGCATATATTCTCCGCTTTAATTGTCCTTTCCACGTCATAATGGAGCACATCTGGAGACTCCAAATAAGAACTCAGGCGTGAGCCTTTCCCTTCTTCATATTGGGACATTATTCTAAGAGGAGAAAACACAGTCCACACCCTCGCACACACACACACGATCGCAGTGTGGCACGCATTGAGGAATTGTCTTCAACCTCCCTGGCTGCTAGCTCGTTTGAAGCTGCTGTTGTCAGACCAAATTAAATCCGCGCTGCCGATGTTTGGTAGTGACCTTGGCTTCACCGATCGGCGTTTCAATATTTCATTCTGCATTCTTGTAGTTCACATCCATGGCATCATCGAATGAAACAGAAAACTGTGTGCTGCATCGCGGACGATCTCAGAGCGACCCAAACATCCTCACGGAGACTGGAGTTGATCAGGTACAGAACACAGGTAAGTGGCAGCCTCGCTGTGCGCTGGAAGCAGCGTGTATTGTTACAGCTTTGACTTTTCTTCTAGACCATGTCTGGCGGGGGATGGGGGGGGTCACTCACCATTCTAGGGATGCTTGGTACTTTTAATAAGAAACATCTCGAGGAAACACAAACGCAAGGCCGTCGGTTTTCAGTTCTTTATTTACGGCTGATCGAATAAAGGAAGCAATAAACCATCCGAATTTGATATACAAATATAATTTTATACTAGATTCTTCTAAATTAATTTTCTCATATATAATAATGACATTATTTCTGTGCTATTGCGGTATTTTGGTTCTTTTCTAAAGCGGTTTCTTTGGAGCGATCACACACAGCGCGTTCTATTTTTGTCTACAATTCAAGTGCTCTGGTACATGCATGCGTTCCTGCAGTATATGTATCCTTGTAAAGTACAATGCAGGTCACAGCTGGCAAGAAGACCCTAATTACATTGGTTCCTGGGGATTCCTTGGCGCAAACACTAGGTTTCTCTTTTCTCCTATTGTCCTGCTCTCTCTCCTCAAGCAACATATGCATTATGTATGTTATTATGTGAGATATATTAGTTCAGTTCTAAATCTTTCAAATATCAAATGCATTTGTGTCTACAGTTTAGCTATCAGCAGTGACCCCTAGGTGACATTTTCACTGATAAAATGTGAACACCCCACCCCCCCATACACACAGACACACATGCATACACACGGTGTGTGTATGTTTCTGTGTGTGTGCGTGTGTTATACACAAACATGGACACAGACACACACTGAGTAGCCTTTTATTGTTTTCATTGAAGACGCGTCTAATTTTAATCACAGTAAGAACTTGTTTTAACCTCTATTCAAGTGTATGAGTTTGTAGACATAGTCAGTGTTTTATTGATGGCACTACAGAAGACTCCTGTGTGTTTCAGTTTGTGGGTTTTCAGTGCTGTGGGGGAGACTGGTAATTGAACGCCCCTTTGTCCTCCACTACATATTAACAGTTTCAGCATTTCGACAAAGCCTTAACGCCTTATTAAGAATGTGCCACCGGCAATTCCAAACAAGCGAAACACAGGCACACCTTCTCAGCATCAGGTGGCTTCTCTGAAGCAGGTGCACAAGACGCTCACACCAGTGAAAGGTTCAGACCTGTCATTAGGAGACTGGCAATTCATCATCCCAATGTTTGGTTTCTAACTTCAGAGGACGATGCGCTCCTCTGAGGTGCAGCACCTGGTTTTATCAGTGACTTTCCTCAACAGCACCACTAGGTTACTCAGCAAGATGCAAAGGAAATGCCTGCGTCTCTCTGTTCCTATTAGAAATAGCATTGGTTTAATGTCTGTCACCTAGAGATCGGGAGTGCTGTGTTAGGAGCACAGCTACTGTCAGTGTTTTAAGAGTCTGTTACTGCTGCTTCTGCAGGTCTGTTTACAGATAGACTGTTGGAGGAAGACTGACCTACAGAGCAGGAAGTTGCCAGGTACCAGCAAACAGAATGACAGCTTTTGAGCTCCCTATTCTGTTTGGAAATTGTGCACATCCTCAACCCAACAGTTTTTGGTAGTAGAATGGGGAGAGGGGGCATTGAGGACGTTGATAATACCGTTAAGAGGTTCGGTATTGATTTTAAAAGAGATGCTTGTCACATCTTTGATATTAACTAGTCTGTTCCAATTACTTATTTTATTTTTAGTATTGATCTCATGGGCATCCCCATGGGAGATACATACTGATTAAACACATTGAAATAAAATAAATAATCCATACTCCACTCTCGGTACTGTCCCTATATGTATTATGCACTCCAGTATAGTGTTATCTAAGAACAAAGTGGTCTTCATAAGCCCAAGAAGTTTGGATAAAGCGAATGTTCTGAACAGTTTCATCATAGTGTGATATTAATGAGCTGTAGAGAAACTGATGATCAGTTTTCGCACGCAGTTAATTGTTACTATGGCGACTGCAACAGCGATGGTGAAATCATTCCACCACTAGCGAAAGTGACTGCATCATCTCATGGGATGAACTGACCCATGCTGACTATCCAGACTGTGAAGAACTCAGTCTCATGCATTTGCAAGTAGCATGCCAGTGCTTTATGATTACAGCTTCTACAATAACAGACATGCCAAACAGAAGACCTGCGTCATCTGGCACTGTGTAGATCATGATGGTTATTTTAGCAAGGATTCTTGAGCTACGTCCTGGTATTAGCTTTGCACTTGTGCAGCGGATTATCCAGACCTCGTGAAGACTTGAACCACACAGTGCACTTACAGTAAAGGTCACCATCTCTACTTTTTAGGATAAATGGTGGCTACTCAAAATGTGTTTTTTATTTTTTTTTCCTTCGTCATTTGCAGAAACATCACATGCTGCATTCATCAGGGACACAATGTAGAAAAAAACAGCACAGCGCAAAGCATGTTTCTTTTAAAAAGCAGTTTGCAACTCCTCTCTGTGAGGAAACAAGTCCCAGAATAGCAGTATCACTTCACAGCTGCTGGCTTTAAGGCAATGCTCTCTGGCAGTCAGGTGTTTGTTCGTTAGGATTATGAAACCTGCGAACGGAATGCACATGCTTAAAATAGGCTTAGCAAAATTATTCTTCAAAATTAGCGGTACGCCACTTGGATTAAGAAAGATGAATTTTCTAAACTACCAATGTGATACTCTACTTACTTTTTAAGCAGTTTGCAGATTTGACAGCTCAAACATTTTACCAGTTTAAAGAAGGCACCCCAGTCATTCTCTGGAAGGAACCCTGAAGACTCTGTGGCTGCTACTGATCTCCAAAAGCCATGCAGCTTTGAGGTTGGATTGGGTTGGATTGGATTCTATTGGATTAACCTTCCCCAAAGTTACATCAAAGGGACTCAGACTTTTTTTTATAATCGCTTTGTAAGGAAAAAACATTCCCCCATCCATTCCAGCTACTGCAAGCGGGTGTCCTGACAAGAAGGATTAGGACACTGTATTTAAACTGACAGGGCTCATATATTGTTAATCAGAGGCTATATATAGATCCCACCGCTTCTCTTTGTGGTGAATATTCTGCACACTCAGTTGTTCATTTTGCTAACAGAGGCTGGCAGCTCTCTTTTACCGCATGGTTTCTGATGTGAACTGGCACATATCAGGGGCAACTTTGTGTTAGCTCAACAGCATCTATTCACCAGGCCACAGGCTCGCTACCTATTTCTTCTAAGAAGCCTTTTGGTGTAAATTTTTATTGGAAATGCAACACACACAGGATATTTGCATTTCCACCGCTGCTGTTATCTTTCAAAGTAATGGCACGGTCTCGATATTCTACCAAGTCGCACTGCTGTATATGCCGAGACTCTTTGAATCAAAAGCAAACAGTAACATCTGCAAGTGATTTTAGCCCTTGCTTTTACATTGCTAATCATGGCATTGGTAATGGCTCTACTGAAACAGTTTGGTTGGCGTTTCTGATATTCTGAAATCATCTTGGCTCTTTTTCTCAACTCTGAATATGCACCTCGCTCCATTATGAGATACAGTAGGCAGGGGGTGGTGTGGCACAGTGGGTAGAGCTGAGGACAGAGAGCTAAGTGATCTGAGACTTAAATCTCTGCACATGTTCTAATGTACCCTGTACCCTAACCCTGTAATAGTTAACAGAAAAAACAGAAATCCTCATACAGGAGATGATAGTAAACAGAATTATAGTTAGGAACCACAAGAACAGCCTAGTAATTGAGAGAGTCCCAGTGAATCACACAGGAGCCGTTGACTCGCTGATAAAATCCAGCTGTTCTTTACACTATTTGTGTGCATTTATCTGGTATTGTTACCAAAGAAAGCCGAAGTGTATCTATTAGTGTTCGCTTTGCATGAAAAACACTTGTTAGAAATGTTTTAATGTGCGTTCCGAGAGAGTAGAGGCTGCAGAGATTGCACGTAATGGCATGAAAATGAAATCATCCATTACCGCTGTGCCCAGGGTATCTGCAGAAACTGGAAATGAAGCGTGAGATTTTTTTTTCAATTGAGCAGTACAAGGGGCCTCTTTCACAGGGTTATCTCAGTTCTCTACAACAGGGATTCACTGCCCTGGGGCTGGGAAGGGATCAATCCGCAGGATAGAAGTGCTGTCAGTCGCCACTGCAGTGTGCCATTACACTGCAGTCTACAACTTCATTCTTAACTTGGAAAAACTCAAAAGGAGGGAAAACTTCTAGACAAGAGTCAAGTAATCAAACGTTTGTGTCATGGCGTGATGAACCGCAGAATATCCTGCTCCATTTATTGCAATATATATGTCTTGTTAAAGCCAGACTAACAAGACAGGGATTTATTGGAAATCTATAGCTTATACAGCCGTGGCTCTTGACTGATGTCATGAAACGGATCATTACTGAGAAGGGGCCTGTGGATCTATCACCTCAGCGTTGTGATGGCCGAACGTGAGAGCACAGTAACAGCATGCTTTGTATGTCTTGAGTGGGGGTTCAAGCAAAAGGTGTAGTAGACTGATCTCACATGGACAGTGGTGCCTCAGAGAATGGCTTTCAGGCACTGTGCTGGTGAATGTAGGTTGTACATTACTGAGTGACAGTAGTTACCAGGTTGAGCAACTTGACAGATGAACAATCTGTATTGTGGCAAGGCAGATAAGAATCACAATGAATTGGGGGCTGCAGGAGTCTGGATGGGAGTTAAGGCAACTTGTGCAATGTGGCATCAAAATGAAGTACTAGACTCGGCTGTAGCTATGTCACAAACCCATAGAAAGTAGTGTCCCTCGCTAAATAAGAGTACCTTTTTTTTATTTTATTTTATTATTTTTTTTGCAGATTGAAAGGATTTTTTCTCACAAGAACTGCACCATTTGCTAGTGACAGAACCTACCAGTGCAGTTTCCTTCTGCACTGTGAACAACCCAGAGTCAAACGGTCGTTATGACATCAGTGTGTAGTTTCAGCCTGCTTGCAAAGCAGAGAGACAGTGGCTGCCAGCAGGCATTCTGATGAAGCACCGAATCTACTAGCTGAGCAAACCCAGAGCTGCCATTGCTGCATTGAAACAGAGTCACTGAGTCACTGATCTCTGTCCTGGCTGCAGAGCTGCACCCAGCCCCAGGGACAGTGAGGCTTGTGCTCCTTCCTCAGTGAGTAGGGAGAGATGCTGATTTATTGCCTGTAATTAGATAAAGTGCCTCTGGGTTAGCTCATGGGAGCAGAGCAACAGTGAAAATAAATCAATCAGTTCCACGACTGGCAAGAATATTTCTGCCTTGTCCTTTGCACATTAATATTTCAGCAAAAGAGAGCGAAAGAGATATGGGGGTCTATTCAATTAATCTAAATACCACCTCTGTTTAATACTTTAAAAGAATGCCTTCATGGAACACAACTAACCAAAATATTTAGTTTGTCGACTTTCACCCTGTGTGGAGTTTTGTCTGACTGGATTTAGAAATAGTAAATAAAAATATATTGAGAGTAAGTGAGAAGTCCCCAGAAATATAGAAATACATGTGTGCGTGTGTGTTTGTGTGTGTGTGGGGTGGGTTCTCTTTAGTGTACTTTTGTCTTTAAAAGTAAGCACAGCATTGGGTTTTTAATAAAAGTTAGTACACCATTGGGTCCTGCTTTGTTGGTCCAATTGAACTGAGCAATAGGAGATATGGGGAGAACTTGCCCTGGAGTTTGTTTAAAAGGGTTCAGTTCATTGCAAGAAGCTAGTGTATTATTATATATGCACTTTCTGCTTATCATATTGAAAGGTATTGCACAGAATGCTGGGTCAGTATGGGACTGGGTCACTGTCAGTGTGAATAGCCATGCTTCTGATCAGCTGTGTTCCTGTGCTTGAAAGCTGGGTCAGTGTGGAGCTGGGTCACTGTCAGTGTGAATAGCCATGCTTCTGATCAGCTGTGTTCCTGTGCTTGAAAGCTGGGTCAGTGTGGAGTTGGGTCACTGTCAGTGTGAATAGCCATGCTTCTGATCAGCTGTGTTCCTGTGCTTGAAAGCTGGGTCAGTGTGGAGCTGGGTCACTGTCAGTGTGAATAGCCATGCTTCTGATCAGCTGTGTTCCTGTGCTTGAAAGCTGGGTCAGTGTGGAGTTGGGTCACTGTCAGTGTGAATAGCCATGCTTCTGATCAGCTGTGTTCCTGTGCTTGAAAGCTGGGTCAGTGTGGAGCTGGGTCACTGTCAGTGTGAACAGCCATGCTTCTGATCAGCTGTGTTTCTGTTGCTGGAGCATTAGCTGTAGTTCACCATCAGGATCCTTAACCCCAACTCCAATCCCAACTCCAGCCCTAATTTACCGACAAGGTATGAATAGATTAGTAGGAAAAATCTTGTGGATGTGGACAGGAGGGCTGTGTCTGAGGCAGGGCAATTTCATGGTGTTGATCTGTTTTGAACCATCAGAAAATGCATATGAGAACAAGGGGCAGGCCACAAGCTTTAGAGAATGCTGGGTGGGGGAGGGAGAGGAAACAAAGAGGTGTGTGCAGAGAGAGAGAGAGAGAGAGAGAGAGAGAGAGAGAGAGAGAGAGAGACACAGACATAGAGAGAGAAAGAGAGACACAGGAGGGAGAGAGACAGAGAGAGACACAGAGGGAGAGAGTAAGAGAGACACAGGGAGGGAGAGAGAGACAGATAGAGAAATAAAGAGAGGGGGAGAGAGAGACAGAAAGAGACAGGGTGTGGAAGAAAGGACAAGAGGAGCCATAGAAAGCGCTACTTAGTCGTGGCTGTTGGAACAATTCTCATTTAGATGTATTGTTTAAATGGCCAGGTGCCTGAGATTGCAGCTATCAGCACATTCTGCTGTCAGCTGAACCTTCTTATCACAGGACTGTTAATACAGTAATACATCTTACTTGTGTCTGTAGGTCATTAATTGGTAACATGTCAGGAGCATTTCAGAACAAGGGTCGTTTGAACAAAGATCTGATTGCTCAAGCTTCTGGTACCTAGCCATTGTAACAATACAGGAGAGGAAACATGTTATAAAAGAGGGGAGGTGGAGAGAGAGAGGAGAGTGAAGGAAAGGTTAGTTTAACTCCGCAGTGCAAAAAAGGAGGCAGGGGTTAAAATGCTTCAGCACCCTTTCAAATGGGGCAGCCTCTTGCTAGGCACTGCAGTGCAATATATTTTACCCAGTGAGATCAAACAGGCTTATCCAATAACAATCACTTGAGGGTACATTTAATAGAGTGGCTTGCGATATTTAATAAAGGGCAGTTCTCTATACAGTGAGTCATCCCAAGGCTGATGCATTGATTACAGAAGGCTTGCATAAGAATGGCACGATTGCTGGTGAATAATATTGGCAGTCACACGGACCTGCTTATCAAGGATGATGCTATAACTACAATATCCCATGCTGCTTCAGTAGTTTAAATAACCCTAGGTTCACTTTTCTTAGTGTTCAGTCCTCCACATTGGGGTTCGTGCTGCTTTGCGGGAGAATGCTGCTAACTTTCTTTTTAAGAAGCCTACCTCTTCTCATGTCCAATAAGGTTCATTGATGCATTGCTTAATTTGGGTCCCAGGACATTGTTGCCCTACATGCTACAGTGTATTGCGAATATAATTATTGTAGAGTACATTGCATTATATGTGCTGCCAATGCATTGTGAAAATGAATATTTAGGGTCTTGTTAGGACACAAAACCCGAACTACATTATCCCACGGGGACCAGGGTTTGACATGCTATAGCAAATATTCTCATTGGAGAGCAAGAAGAAAACAAGAACATCATGAAATTCAGCACCATAGAGAGCTATGTGGGTGGGGGGGGGGGGGGGGGGGGGGCGCAGGGTGAGTGAGTGAGCATGTCATTCCACTCCACTCAACTCACATTGCGTGTCGTGAGAATGCCAGCATTTACACAAGAGCTCCCTGATTGGTCTCAATCACTCAGGTGGTGTTCAACATGCGGGAGAGGGAAACAATGGAGCCTAAGGAAAAACACAGGCAAGGACAGCAGAGCGGCAGATCTGGAGAGGAAGAGCAGCTCCTTCACAGGATAAACAGAGAAAAAAATACCTGTTTCAAGCAGATTGAATGCATCATTTTATATAGATAATACGATGTATTTTACTAGGTGATACAATTCTAGTGCAGAAATTCCAAATTAGCAGTCTTTAGCGACAATGTGATGATCAGTACCACGGACAGTTCTATTGTGAGGCATGCAACAGAGAGAAGGACACACAAACACAGTATATATAATTCAGCACCCTGGACAGGCATGTAGCAAATCAGCCTCACATTGTGTATCAGCAGTGGAGCTGTGCACATTTTAAAATCAGGCTACATTAAAAGAAGCAAATGTTGCACAAGCGAATTAATCTGACCTAACATTTAAAAAATGTTAAGGAAAAAAAAAAAAACTATCACAAGTAGTTTGCACTTCCTCCCAGTCCTCAGCTCTAATCACTACGCCACCAGGCTCCAACCACTGCATCACATAGCCTCCCACTCTTCCCTGTAGTCACCTGAATGCACCAGCCCTCACTGCCAGAGAAGTGTGTGTGTTTGTGTTGCGGTGGTGTAGCGAGCGGGAAAGGGAGACCCCAGGCTTGTGCAAGTGATTATTTATATACATCTTGTTGAATAGAAACTATGTGAGGATAACACTGCCAGGACCCAGGAGGGGCTGTACTGTAAACATTTACTTTCCTTCATAGACATACAACAACATAGGGTAAAAGCATCTGCTAAATGACTAATTAATAATAATTATATATACACTATATTGCAATTGAGTGACATTGCATAGTCACTCAGTTGACATTGCATAGTCACTGAAGAGAACTTGTGCATATGGCAATACACAAACTGCATCACCTCTAGACATACGGTACCACGTTCCCTGCCATCTGTTATTCCTTCCTCGGTATCGTTGCTTTCCTTCCATGTGCCCCTCATCGATCAGTGTGCCAAACACACCCCTGGTGTAGCTACACCTAATGACTGCTTGCGTTTCATCTGTGCACTGCACAGCCTTCTCATGCTGTCCTCATACCACTATCGCATGTGTATTCATAGGGATTAACAGGGATTGAGTGAAGATAATGGCAGTCAAAGATAGTGGAAAGGGTTCTCCGGCTGGAAGGGGCACAAAGAGGCACAATACAGTACCTGTGCATCTCCATTATGCTCAGGACAGAGTGACACCAGTGATATGCATTATTAATGTCAAATGCCAAAGGTCTTATTTACTAACTGAGACTCGGATCGCTAACCACAGTTTATAGCGTCTTTAATCTGAACCCTTCAGGGGAGAATGGGATTGAGGCTCTTCTGAAAAGCTTTGATGTTACAGCTTTATTTATTTATTTTTTATTTTCGGTATTTGCTGCCAGTTTCCTTTGTCTACTTGCACCCCCCTTTACAGCACCTCCTCATCTGTTTTAACATATCAGACCCCACTCATGAAGCAACTGCATGCATGTAAATGTATAGGACTTCAATACATTTCACTGGAGTGCTGCTGATATGAATACAGGTCATGCTCACCAAGTGTGCTGAGCAGAACAGACCAGTGCTGGTCGTTTCTCAGATTTCAACAAGGTTAAGAAGCACATTAACCCCGACACTGATCAGTTTGAGCAACGACTGCTAAGTATAAGGGAAAAGAAGCGTACTGGTTAACACAGCCCAGACCGGCGATTGCAGTAAAAGGGTGACGCTCTGGATGACAGTGAGCGCTCGACGTTTTGCTGACTGCGCTATGAATTTTTTTTTTCTTTTTTTTTTAAAGGCATGCGCTCCTAGTCAGGGTTATAGAAACCCCATTAGTCCTTCTTACTCTGTGCGGGCTGCGAGCTACTTGGACGCTATCGTGATACCTTCTTGTCAGCGGGAAGCCCAGGAATAGAAGTGCCGCCTTTCGGGACCCTTACAGCGGCTACAGAAAAGGATAGGCGGCGGGAGAGGCGAACGATGAGATTGTTATACTGTAGTTGAATTAAAAAGTGAGCGATGTGTGTGTACTAAACAAAATAACTAAACAAAATAACTGCCAAATACGGTTCTATCACAGTATGTGTGTGTGTGTGTGTGTGTGTGTGTGTGTGTGTGTGTGTGTGTGTGTGTGTGTGTATATATATATATATACTGCGGGGATTCTGGAGTTTCTCAGTTTACAGATTTCGCTTCGCGCTGTCAGTCAGTCAGGACGAATCTTTTTTCGTTTATGTAAAGAAAACACGAAGGCAGCGGAACTGCGCTAACTCGAAAGCGGTTGAGGAGATGTGATCTTGGTTACTGTGGTGCGGCTCTAGCGTGGCTGGATTAGGCTGGCTCTGTGTCGAGGTCGCATCCACACAGATTGCTAGGTACTCCACCGACACAGGCAAGTAAACTTCCTCAATTACATTTTACTCGTAATATGAATCTCACCAGCGTTATTTACAGCCAGCTTTAATGCAATAAAAATAGCAATCATGGAAATGCAATCATGCAAACGTTCCTGTTTGGTATTTATGAATGTATGCATTTATTTATGTATATATTGTAATTTTAATAAATTATGTTATTGTTAATATTGTCATTAGCAATAGCTAAGCAAATCATGTGACCACCCGAAGAAATAAATAACAATAACATTGTAGAATACACGGTATGCAAATGAAAACATCACACCGTAAAATACTTTAAAACCAACAGCAACATGCATGCAGTGCTGACAATTAAAATCGACGTTTGCATGACCCTGTCATTTAAAGGTAGGGCGGAGTTTAGTACACCTGCTGTTTTTAAAAGCCTCCTCCGCCAGTGAAAGTCTTGCAGTCTACACACAAGCAGCACGCTTGGTCCTTTTTCCCTTTCTTGGTTCTTCTGACTGTATGACGTCACCTCCACTCCTCTCGGCGTGGTTGCGAGTTCTGGAGCTGTTTTAGTCAGAGGGACACCCTGAGAAGTTTGACCTGCTATATTTTGTTTTTTAGTCTAGTTCAGCCATCCCCTGGGTGAAAGTGTACAGCCCATTACTGGACTCAGCTTCCCAACAGAAGCAGGCCTCTATATTTGAATATGAATGCTGCCAGCTGTCTAAAGTCTCTTACTCTGGGCTGGGTATCGCATTATTTATTTATTTATTTTAATGAGATTAAACATTTCTCAAGACAAGCATCAGGGTTCATTAGGCTATCCCCCTTTAGTCACTGTGACCATTTCAATATATTATTAACAGTTCTGTTGTACATATCACCCTAACCACTGCTATATTGGTTAGAGCTGTCAGTATCAAGACTGGGGTTCATCCACAGCAAGGAGACTAGCATTAGAATAAATAGCATTCCATGAGCAAGCATGGAGCAGGACAGCTGGGTCTATCGGGTGCCAGAAAAAGGGACGTCGCACTAATAACTACACAAACCCCTTTGCAGTCTGGCAGTGCTGATGCTTATCCATTGACTGTACTGTCACTGCAGTTTAACAGAACAGCTTGCCTCCTTTTAGCCCCATTGGTCTGGATTCCATCCTGTGACCTGGGTATGTGAAAGACAGAAAGCCTTGGCTGCTCTTTCGGTGCTCAGCGCTCAAGCCTGGTTTAAATAAAGCCAAGTTCAATTTGAAGGCATGCATGCCTGGGCTGACGGCTCTCCTCAAAGCTGAACGAACCCAATCTCCTGTGGAGACTCTTATAACTGTGGGATGATGTGTTTGTGTTGCTGGAGACTGCAGAGTGCTCAGGATTCCCGAGCCCTGATTCTTACCACAGAACCGAACATCTGAACCCGACTTAACCCTTCACTCATCCAACTTTAGAGCTTTCTTTCTTTCTTTCTTTCTTTCTTTCTTTCTTTCTTTCTTTCTTTCTTTCTTTCTTTCTTTCTTATGCAGCACTTCTCTTTTGGGAGTGTACAAGGCTATGGACATAATGCAATTCTCTTAAAAGTTAGTCTCACAATATAAATCTACTGTAGTTCAATGTATGCACATAGGAGGTCCAGTGGTTAAAGAAAAGGGCTTGTAACCAGGAGGTCCCCTGTTCAAATCCCAGCTCAGCCACTGACTCATTGTGTGACCCTGAGCAAGTCACTTAACCTCCTTGTGCTCTGTCATTTGGGTGAGACTTTGTTGTGAGTGACTCTTTAGCTGATGCACAGTTCACACACCCTAGTCTCTGTAAGTCACCTTGTTTTAAGTATGTATTAAGGTTTACTGGCTCTCTGACCCCCAGTACTGAGCTCTCTGGATGACATTAACTGTCTCTACAGACGTCAAGTGTTCAGCTCTCTGCCAGTGCTGAATTTTCACAGTGTAAATCCTTGCATGCCGTGCTGCTGATTGTGGTGTCATCCTGACCTGATATTTTGTTATTGCTGTAGATCTGATGGACCAGCAGAAGGCGCTACACTCTGGCTGCTTGATGTCGGGGGTGCGGACCCCCCCGATCCGTCGCAACAGCAAACTGGCCACGCTGGGGCGCATCTTCAAACCCTGGAAATGGAGGAAAAAGAAAAACGACAAGCTGAAACAGAACTCCTCGGGTGAGTGTGTCTGAGCGAGGAGCGTGGACAGGCTCACCTGCACAGCTGCGACAGACAGGACCCTGCCTGTGTGGTAGTTCCCAGATCCATAAATGAGTATAAAACTGTTTTTTTTCTTAAATAAATGAATGCGTGACTTGGTGAAATTATTCACAGTGAGATGTCTGGCTTGTGATCTTTAAACCTCAAAGAAAATGTATAAATCTGTGATGTTTTCATGTCTGCTTTGTAAACGCCTGATCAAACAAGCACAGGAGCCCCCCTCCCTGTTTATCAGTTTATTTATTAATAATGTGTGTGCTTTGGGATGCTGTTGCAGATTAATGGGGGTCTGATCCTTCACACCATGAGTGATCTAATCACTTAACTGGTAATCGTTTTTGACATTCTTCCACACTCAGATGAATGGCATCTTGCTTTGGTTACATCAGTTTCCATACCCAGCAGTATGCAGCGAGTCTTGCCTTGCGCAGGAGTAGTGCGAGGGAGTGTTCAATGAATTGACAGCTGGTGTCTGGTGTATCTTGGCAGCACTGGAGAGGAAGGTGGCAGCACGGCAGAGCCGGGATGAGCTGGTGCGGAAAGGACTGGCGGAGATGATGGAACAAGGTGAGTGGCGCTGGAGGCATGTTTGTATATAAACTCCATACATACCTGCCTTGCAGAGATTACTCCCTGAGCTCAATTTGATCCTGGGGAAGGATGCAGCAGAAATGCATCAATAACAAAATACAGTCAACACTGGCCAGATCAGTTAATGCTCATAAAGCTTTACCTGTTATAACTGGAGGACTGTCTGCAAGATTTTTTTTTTTTCACTTTTTAAAACCCAACTCTACCTGTACCCCTTTGATACCTCCTTCCCCTTGCAGACTCGGACGGAAGGGACCAGGATCTGGCTTGTGGGGTGACCCCCGGAGACCCCAACACTCCCTCACAGGGGCCCTCGGACGCTGAGGAAGAGGAGGAGGTGGGGGAGGAGGAGGGGCAGGAGGAGGGCATGGACCCCCTGGTCAACCTCAACACTCTGGAGGACATGGGCTCAGATAAGGAGGTCACCTCCACAGGTAGAGTAGCTCAGCTGGGCTCCGGCTGCACGTTCAGCACTGAGGGACCTTTACAGCTCACCAACTAGAGTTGAGCGTGTCTTCAATGTTCAGTGAGTTTTTACAAAATCAGAATGCTTTGGAGGAAGTGGAAGATATTTTTGTTGTAATATGTTCCTTATGAAATAAAGTTGGGCAAATGGAACATATTTCACATATTATCAGACACAACAGAAAGAGGCCAAATAGTGTATAACACAGGGTTATAAATGGGTAACATTAAGAGCCATGATTAACTGGAAAGGTCAGTGAATGTTGCACTGTATACAACCACCAGAGGGCACCCTATGTTCAATAAAAAACATGGTGCAAAAATCCCACAGTACGCAGTGGCTGTGTGCAGAGTGTATGTTTACAATAAGAAGCCTATTCAGTTTTAGGACGATGGTACTTATGTCCACACATAGCAGACTTTAGATAAAATCAAAGCACAATGCTGCAGTGTAATGCAGGAAAAAGTACTGTGTGTGTTTGTGGGGTTTGTGACAGAACTGTAGTTTGCATTGCAAATGTAATGTAAGAGGATTTCAATGTGTGAATAGAGCAGCAGTACAACAGCAACTTTTACCAGAACCAAAAGACAGGATACCCATCATATAGCAAACAGCATGCATTAGTAATGCAGTGATACCCATAATATAGCAAACAGCATGCATTAGTCATGCAGTGATACCCATAATATAGCAAACAGCATGCATTAGTCACGCAGTGATACCCATAATATAGCAAACAGCGTGCATTAGTCATGCAGTGATACCCATAATATAGCAAACAGCATGCATTAGTCATGCAGCGATACCCATAATATAGCAAACAGCATGCATTAGTCATGCAGTGATACCCATAATATAGCAAACAGCATGCATTAGTCATGCAGCGATACCCATAATATAGCAAACAGCGTGCATTAGTCACACAGTGATGTTTGCTTCTGTGGTTTCCACAGCAAGAGACTCAACAGACAGTGAGACTGTGGGGGAGCTGAGCACCAACTCTGAGGATGAGCCCTCGCTGCCTTCCCCTGCCTACGACTCCCCTGAGAACCAGGAGGAGGGGGACCCCCCCACAAGACACCCCAGCCCCCCTCCCGCACCTGGCCTGCCCTCCAAACTCCTGCACAAGCTGGGGGGCACGGAAGGTGAGGTGCCCTGGGAGGAATCCTTCCAAAAAGTGTCATGCTTCAATATTACACCTGCCTCTGAATAAGTGCCTGTATTGCAGAGCTGTATTGTCGATGTTGATACATATGTATCTTACTATAACTGAGGTACATGTTTTTGTAACATTGTAATGCTGGTGTTATTAATAGTTTTAGCTGTATTTTTACCTCCAATATATTGCTTTGGATACATGCATGCAGTTATATTGGCTGTTCGCAGTAACCCCTGTCTCTGTGTTCCCCGCCAGGTTCCCATTCTGAATCGGAAGGGGAGAATCCCTTGTCTCCCGTCCTGAGCAATTCCATCCATCCCAAAGAGCCGGGCTCCGCTGTGATTGGTTCGGAGCAGCAGCCGACCGGCCCCCTGCGAGGGCAGCTTGCCACGCCCCCCACTGGGTCTCCTCACATGGGCATCGTCCACCCACCGCTTCCCCCCAGCTGCATCATCGAGGAACTGCACCGGGCCCTGGCCACCAAGCACCGGCAGGACAGGTGAGGGCTTGCTGTGGTTTCCAATGCCTTGGTGACGGCTCCCCTCTCTCTACTCAACTCCGGCACTCTCATTGCAGTTTCCTCAGGAAGGAGATGAGGCCATCGCCGAAGAGGAGGTCGGAGGGTCGGCTGTCACACACCTCCAGCACAGAGAGGGAGCCGGCGGGGGGTGCAGGGGTCCCCGAGAGCAAGCAGGGTGCGGGGAAGGACTCGGACGAGAACAAAGAGAACGTGAGAGTGGGCGAGTGTTGGACCGATGCCTCCGGGCTGCCCCAGGACCAGGACAGCTGGAACGACTCTGTCATCTCGGGTAAGTATCACCGGCACAGTCAGGAAATGGACTGAACCTTTTAATCATGGGAATGTTAGAGAGGACATTTTCAGTTCAAACTATTATAAGCTGTGTCTTACTGAAATATCTTGACATGTACAGACTTCAGCTCAGTAGAAAGTTGTGTGATTTCAATCGAACAATAATAAGTGCTGGGACTTGGAACAAACACAGCAAGTACGAATATGAACATGGCAGAAATTAACATGTTTGTATTCAGAATTCATAACTGACTGCATCATTGACATCTGAAGTAAATGCCACACATTGTGCCGTACAGAAGAGTGCTTCCTATTTTCTTCAATAGATATTCTGATGGGGTAGCGGGTTTGTTTTTCTCCTGGGAGATTCTATTACTGCAAAATAATTTTGATTACCAGAAAATACCAAACGAAAGACTGTATTTTGAAAGAATATGTAAAAAAGGTTTTTGTCCCAGCACTAACAGCACATAACTGTGAATGATGAGTTGTGTCAGCAATCACTAATGGCCCCCCTCTCCTCCCCTCTCCCCTCTCCCCCCCCCCTCCCCTCCCTCTCCCCCTCCCTCCTCTCCCTCTCTCCCCTCTCTCTCCTCTCTCCCTCTCCCCTCTCTCCTCTCCCCTCCCCTCTCCTCCTCACACCTCCCCTCCTCTCCCCTCTCCTCCCATCCCCTGTCCCCTCTCCTCTCCAATCCCCTCCCCTCCCCTCTCAGGCACGCTGCCCCGGAAGGTGCACAAGGAGCTGCTGACAGTGAAGCTGCGGAACCGGCCCAGCAAGCAGGAGCTGGAGGATCGCAACATCTTCCCAGTGCGCAGCGATGAGGAGCGGCAAGAGATCCGGCAACAGATCGAGATGAAGCTCGCCAAGTAAGAACCACGCGGGACAAAACACTGGAAAACATGGGATGTTCACTCATTTCTGCAAAATGTACAAGCTGCACAATAAGCATTATTACTGCTTTGAATTTGTATGCATAGTATAAGTGAGCTGCCCTGAGATGCAAACAATATAAATTTGTTTTTATGCCATGAATTAACTGGGATGTTACTGCCCCCTGTAGTCGTACTGCTGTTTGATTATGAGGCTCCAGTTAACCCACAACATGTGAATAATAATAATAATAATAATAATAATAATAATAATAATAATAATAATAATAATAATAATAATAGTAGTCTAACACAATGAGCGTGGTGCAGAGGGCAGCAGTTGTAAGAAGTGAGATTGTTGGAAAAGGCTTCTTCAGGATGAGGGGAAAAGCTTTACACTGTGGCTTCTCCGTACCACCCTTGGAATGAGAAAGCACCAGAGATCAGTCTCTACACAGAGATGTCTAATGTATTCCTTGGACTGAATGAAAAAAAGGAACCGTAAGTATAAGACATTGTATTGGCATTCATTTGTACCAGTCGGTTCATTTCGAGATGGCTCTATAAATAGCACAGCTCCGCAGTTCAATTCAATCTCTTGAATTGCATCATTAGCCTCTGGATCTGAAGTACATTGTAATGGCTGCATTTCTCACTAGGATAATTCTAATCTCAGTGACTTACTGAACGTGTTGTGCAATCTGTTGGAGGAAGAATTCATGTTAGATTTTTTTTTTCCGGTTCTTCAGATAGATTTGATGTGCCCTTGACTTGAGATCGTTAATGCAAATGGTCATTATATAGTATGCTGTTAAACTGCAATTACAACCTTTTGCCAGCGAGTGGCACTGAATGGTAGGATACAATTCCAGTCTAAGAAATCAGTTTTACTAAGGTCATCCATAGTCTAAGAAATGATATATTTATAAAATATATATATATATATATATAGATATACTATATACTATCTATATGATTCATATATATATAGGTAATATATCCCAAGCACATCACATATTCCCAGTATGAGTCACAAACATGTGTGATATCAAAATATTGAAATCCCAATCTGGGTCCAGGGGGAGTAATCCTGTACCTCGACAGTCTATGAAGTGTGACGTTCAGTTATTATTAAAAGTCTCCAGAGGAGCGGAGGAGCCTGGAGTGTTTCTGTGAGCAGAGTGGGCGTGCAGTCAATGGGACGGCTCTCGCTCTCGCTAGCGCTCTCTCTCGCTCTCGAAGTCGTTCATGGTGTTATAAGCAGGCTGTCCCACTGGGGCTGTTGTGCATGGTGTCAGGCTACTCTACCAGCGGAAAGGCCTGTTGGTACAGTCGGCAGGTGAGATCCAGCTATTAGAGGGATTAGCAGGCAGTGGGGGCTGGGGAACGGCAGGCACAGTTGGGGAGGAGGGTTTGTGGCTTTAGATGTTCTCTAAGGGGTGTGAGGTTTGGGTGGGGAAAGAAATGAAACTAAAGCAAAATAAGACAAACTGGATTATGGTGCATATATAGAATTAGATGTTGCTGTGTATATTGTCTTTAGAGATCCCATTGAAAACAAGGTGCTGCATCTCATGCAAAATGTAAATGCATCTGTTCGTTTCTTAGATAATTACACAGGGAGAGAAGCAGAAATAAGGTTGCGGATAATGTTTAGTCTTAGTTACACTGTGTTATCCCATGGTGCAACTTACATAAGCTTAAGTGCTAAACAGAACCAGCTTGTGTAAGCATACAAACTGAATCAATATTGCACAAGGCCGGACATGCTGGCTGAAGGGTGCGGGGTTGTGAGGTGAGAACTGGGATTTCCAGGTTAGAAAATGCATGCACAGAAAGCAAGGCTTGGGACATCCTTCTTCATTTCTGTAACATGGTGTGTCTTTGAGGGTGTTGCAGACTCTGTTGCTGCTGGAAGGAATGGGAAATGCAGCAGGTTCAAGGGTTGGCAGAGCTGCACAGCCAGTGGCTCCTGTTTCATAGCCGTTTGGGCCATTCCAGGGTTTACTGGGAGATTGAAGCATTGTAGAGCAGTGTCGTGCTCAGAACACAAGCTCTTTAATTACAGTGTCTGCCGCTTGCGCTGCACGTCTCCCTGCCATCTCTTTTTCAACTTTCTTGGGATTGCTTTCATATTTTGAATTCACGTCTCCTGTTTGAAAAGCAGCTGTTCAGATGCATGTCATATCTGATGCTCTGCAGCCTTTCTATCTGTTGATTGCTGATTTCTGATTACTCGTTGTTCAGCAGTGTTGATTAATGATGTGCCAGTTTTTTTTTTTTTTTCTATTCTGGGACCATGTGGAGTTGAAGAGCTGAGAACTGGGGTGTTTGTAGTTAGGTGTAGCTGTTCGAGAGGTGAAAGGTCGTCTATTTGAAGAGCAGGTCAGCTTTCCAGGACCAGCAGTTGTCTGACCTTCAGTTTTGACTTCCTTTTGAATCGTTTATGTGAACAAGGACCCTGCGGATCATTATGGTCGTCATAGCTGCTATTTATATATTTATTAGGTAGGATTTATGAGAATGTGGCTGTCTGTAAATGCATCTTCATCCTATGGCTCAAAACATTTTTTTTTTTATTTCAAATTGATTTCTTTGAAATATGAATAGAAATTAATTTAGGAATGCTTGTGAGAAGGCAGTACAATACATTCTTATGCATTATTATCTACTCTTGTAAGGAACGCCAGCTGGATCAATGTGACCACCTTAAAAATTTACTGTAACGTCTGCTGCACAGTGATCAGGAAAGAGGAAATTATAGTTTTGCTTGAAAGTAGTAATGCCTGCAAGATCACGTCTTTGTTTGCTATTGGCTGACCAGGAAGGATTTACCTTATTTCAGGCATTCCCAGTCAGCCTGCGATTGCTCACGTTGAATGATTCAGCTCAGGATGGATGTGAAATAAAATCACATTCTCCCAGCCAGTGAAGCTCTTCTAACCCCAGCACACAGCAATGCTGTTAGGAAGCTGGAATAAATGACCACAGATCACCTATTGGCAGAAAAAGAGAGGATTGGCAAACAGCCCTTATCGATGTTTCCAGTTTTAGAAGCACGATGCTGGCCTTTCTATCTATAGCTTTGTAGAAATTACATTTCAGAGGGGACAAGAGCCTGCAGTTGCTAAATATAGCCCAAAGCCCTCAGAATAGCAGCCCCTCCTCCTCACAGTGAAGCACTCTGTGAACAAAGCAGAGCTTGGAGGAGTCAGGGGCTCCGCTAGGAATCGTGTAGGATTACACTAATTATTCTCTTTAGCATTCTCTTCTGAACAACCTGTCCTCGCTGTCGGTGCGAGAATCCGTGAGGCGTTGTACTGGCTCCCACGCATGGCATTTGATGGAGTTATTTTTAACTCTTGCATACAGAGATGCCAGTGTTTTAGCTGTATTTGCATTGTGTCTTAAATGAATACATTCCTTTGGTCTTTCATTGTAGACTATGAGCATGTGTTGAATAGCATCTGGATCAATAAAATGAAAGCATATATTTTAAGAACAGCCTTACTCTAATTACGGGACAGATGTTTGACTATTCTATTGCTTGAAATTCGATTGTATTGCTTGCAATGTATTCAAGGACATGGAATGACTTTTGCATCACATTCGCTCTGGTTCTGGTATACCAAACTGTGTAGTCGTACAGAGGATACAAATGCATAATGTTATGTGTGTTTCTCTCATTTCTTTATGACAAAATCTCCATTTACAATTAAGTCAGTCAGGGGAGAGGATTCCCAAATATGTTGTGTTTTGGGTAGAATTAAAAAAGGAAATAAATAAATAAAAAATAAAATATTCACCAAAATTGAGACCTAGTCATGAATGACTGGAAAGAGATTCTGCTTGTTATTCAGAACACATCTGCTAGCTACAGTAGCCTGGTCTGTCTGCTGCCTCCTTTTATCACATCTCATTCTTTACAATTTCAACAGCAACTGCAGTTGCTAGGCAACCCCAAATCAATAAAGTTCTTGGAAGTTCTAGCATGTCTGTGCTATGGCCCCAGGAAGGAGCCTTAATTTCATTTGTTAAAATATTTATGCAGGCAGGTCCAGTGAGAGATGCAATTTGTGTGTGTGTGTGTGTGTGTGTGTGCATCGCGGAACAGAACAAGCGACAAAAAAAAACACTGCTTACTTAAACAAGGGCTTGTACAGTGAGATACACAATTATATCACTGACTGCACAAAGAGATCAGGCGATGATGTATGGGCTTGTATGGGAAATGCTTGGGAAACGGGATACAGTATAGCTCAACCAATGGCATTAAGAAATAAAAATGGCATCAGCCTTGTTATATAAAGTGAAGTATGGGCGGTATATAGAGTATTAACAGAGCCCTTATAAAGAGGTATATGTGGGTCTATTTATTCAATTTAACAGTGGCAGATCGAAATATCTAAATGACCGGGATCAATATAAACTCTCCCCAGGTAACAGTTCAGATGGACACGATTTCAAGATGCTGGTTTATAACTTGTCCTCTTTGGGCAGATTCTTAGCTGTGGTAAATCTGGGCTTGGTGTTTGATTTTGGGAAATGGGTTTTGAAGTTGGGTTATGAAGTATCCGAGTTATGAAGTATCCAGTCATTAAGCTGCTGCATCCCAGATTCTCCTGCCGACTGGATCCTTTCAGTGGGATGTCGTCCAAGTTGTCTGGCTGTGTGAGCTCATGAAGTGTGCATGAGTAGGGATCTCAGTGATGACGTGGCGCTCGCTTTCCGAGGTACAGAGTGGAGTCGTGACGCACTGAGTGGACACCCAAAGGGGCTTGCCATGCATGACTGCTCAGAAATACTGCACAGGCAATATACAGGCAACTTCATCATAGGATGTATTCATGTTTTCTCCCCTTTTCTGTCTTCGAAACACCTCCAGATCATGTACAGTCGTGTAACATCACAGTTGCCACAGGCCAACAGATCACTCAGAAGTCTTATTTGAAACTGCATGGGCAAAGCCAACTGTGTGTTACTGTTTAAAACGACATTTCATAAGGGGGAGTGGCATGGTGGGATGGAGGAAGTCTGCACCATTGAGCAAATTAGAATGGACAGAAGCAGCACCCAAAAGCCTCCCTGAAACCCTTCAGCTAATAGCATTATTATTGCAAAGGTAGTTCTGGAAGTTACAGAGTTAAAATCTTCAGATGAATATTGAAAGCAATTAAACGCCGCCTGGCTCTTGACAGATCTCGGGTCTCTGCGTCGACGAGATGTACTTTGATTGAGAAGGTGCTATTCTTAGTGTTCCCAGAATAGTCTTGGCTCGTGTCAGTGTTTTTTCGGTCATTTGTTTTTAGATATTTATTAGAGAAGTGGAGTTATGTACAGGGCAGTCCTTGGAGGTTTGAGAGGTTTGAGACAAACGCTTAGTCTAGAACTCAGTGAAGGTGAAGAGGATCATTTCTTGTAATATATAAACCAACATTTAGGTTTTCTTTATAAACTGTAAACAGCAACCTTTTTAAATTAAAAAGCAATAGTTTAGGGAGTCACGTGGATCATGTGACCTTCATGTCAGATGTGCTCTCGACAGCCACACTGCTCAGCAGTCGTTCTCACGAATGCCCTGGGTCTCGTGCCGCTCTGCAGGGGAGAGACCAGGACAGATAGGCTGTTCCCAGCAGGATCAGTGAGCTCCACCACAGGGCAGCTGTGTTAATAATTCAGAGAGTCTGGGACTGGGCCGGGCAGGTATCTGATGAATCATTGATGAGGTTCACATGAAAAGCAGGTTTGGTTTATCTTTTGCTCTCTGGAAAGAGAAACTCTTTGTTGTCAGTCTCGGCACACTTGGGGTAGGCGGGGAGTTGAGCTTCTAACCTCTTTGATCTGGGAAAATAAACAAAAATGAAAAATAAAAACATAAGCAAGCTGCTCTTGGCATTTCTTTGGTTACTTTGATGGCAAGACTGACACGAGGTGCACATGGACAGAGACACCAGACTGCTATATTTATATATAGAGTTAAAGAGTGGCCGATGGTCAAGACTGAAACGATAGGAGAACACGGGCTGTTGAAGCACTGGTAGTGTACTTTTATTTTACACAGACAAAACAAACAAAACAAAACAAAGCAAAACAAAACACAGCTCATATGTAGAGCCTAGCTATACTCTGCATCGTCCCTGACTGCTCTCAGGATGGCTAAGCTGTTTACCAACCAAACGCATTATTACACACAAGTGTAGCTTTAACACAATACCTTTTTCCTTTCTAAACTGCACTGCACTTCACTTCTTAATCCAGCTCCCTGGTGGAGCTGCAAGCTCTCTTTTTGTAGTATGTGGCTGTTATCTCGTTTGGGAACAGCCACATTCTCACGTGTTTTTGGCAGGGACAGGAATTAACCCCATCCCTGCCAACCACCACCAAACACAAACAAACACCAACCCTTTATTTACACCCAAATTAAAAGGTGATTTTTAATGAACAGTGGCACACTTTTGGAGCTGATTTTTTGATGGCAACGGTATGAAACTAGAGCTAACTTAAATTCTGATTATGGCAACGCTATCCTTGCAGTGGCTTTTAAAAAAATCCAAGCATTTAAACAAGCATACGACTGAGCAGCAGGAATGACACTCTTTTGAGGCATTGTATGCAGTGTGTTGGCATTTCTCTTTATCAATCACCATAGAAGGGTATAGCGGATGGTGTAACAATGACGCTGTAGAGGGTAGATGGGAGGGTAATTGGCACAGGTCTGTGTGGCACAGTGGCTGGGTAGGAGTCTTGCTTAGCAAAATAGCTCTGCAACATTATATGAAATGAGGATGATAAACATTTTCACCCAAAGAAATGTAGCAACAAAGAAGTTGAGTTTGTTACTGTCCGTTTGCCACGATTCAGAGTGGTTCTAAAGTCAGTGACTTCAATCACATGCTCTTTTGTTCCCTGGTCTGTGCTTCTGTGCTTGACTTCAGAAGCGCTTCCTCGGTGTAATACAGGGTAGATCAGCCTGCGTGTCTTTACTTCTTTTTTCAGCTTTAATCTTGGGACGACTGATGAAAAGGGTTAAAAACAAAAAACACATTATTTTGATGTGATTTTTCCGGTTTTCTGCAGAGCCAGCTCAGTTCACTTGGGAACACTGTGCTCATTTTAGAACTGGGCCACAGTCATTTGCAGCTTACTTGAGGTACAGCAGATGTTGGCCAGAAAACATAGTGGGATCAAAATAGCACAGGGTTATTTTTAACTCCGTCGAGCAATATAGAAATCTGTGTCTCGTGTGCATCGCCACTGGAGCCCCAGCTGCAGCAGAATGTGTGTAATAGAAGGAAACTTGCTCACTCCTCTGACAAATGTTCCAACGAGAAGTCATTATGAACACCCTCCCCATACAAAGAAATGGAATTGTAATTTCTTACCTTTATTACACCACTCGAGGGCATCGCATCACGCCTGTTAAATCTGAACACATGCATTTAAACTGTGTGCTGAGGTGCCTTCATGTGCTAGCGATGCCTTTTCATTAGAATCTGCCACGAGACCCAAATGGATGTGAAAGGATCTCCAATTTCCAACTGAAACATCACCTTGAAATGATTACTAACTTAAAGAAGGACCAACAGATACTGGTTGCACAAGGTTTGGTTGTATTTATGCATTTCAGAATTCCCTTTTTTTCTGTGCAGCAAATAATCTGTAAAGCCCTCACCATGGTGCCAGTGAAGTTATTATCCATGCCCACCTGTAGGGGGCGTAGCCCTTGCAGCGAACACAGAGCGCAGTGATGCAGTGATGCAGACAATGCTTTGTTATTATAATAATTTTTACAGTGCTACCATGAGATGCTGCTATCTGTGTTACACGCAAAAAATAAGAAATACAGTGAACTGGTGAAAGGGGCTGGTACAGTGAAGTGTAGGACAAGTCGAATTTACAGTCTGACCAAGAATTATTCAAATTCAAAATGGAATCGTGCAATTACGAGGTGGCACTGGGAATCGTGCAATTACGAGGCAGCGTTGAGTGTGCGCAGCTCTTTAATGAGAGAGAGGGAGGGAGATGGAGAGAGAGAGAGAGAGAGACACACACACATACAAGGCAGACCACAGCACAAGGCATTCCTAAGGCACCCCAAGCTTGCTGGAGTGTAATCCATCTGTTCTTGGTTCTAATCCAGTCTGCTGTGCTCCCACACAGTCCCCTTCACCCCCTACCCATGCACTGCAGCAGCTGTGTTTCTGTGTTTCTTCCTTTCTGCCGTCTCAACAAACAAACAGCCCCCAGCCAGGGGAACGCTGGCTCGAGGTATATAAGACAAGGGCTCTGCTGAATGATGTGTCACCTGTTTGTGTCTTATCAAAAACCCTGCTAGTGTCAATACAAGCACTAATTGTAAGGAGTAAATACGCAGGCACCTGTGTTGGAGAGCCAACACAATGGATGCATTCCAGAACGATTTAAGGAACAGGGGGTGGGGTAGGAAATGCCAATGGAGTCCTGCTTGCTTGCAGTCCAGCATGCTTGTGTTCTGCAATTCTTTAAGGAATTCCCTCTGCATTCTGCAGCAGTTAAACAGTCTGTCATTCTCAAAGCGTGACACGTTCCACCTTTGACAACAGGCAGTCTGGGGAGGGTTCTGAATGTAAATATTACAGCGGTACAGTCGATTGATTTAAAAAGGGTTTTCTTCAGACAGTTATAATAATTTACATGCACCAGTGGTGTTTGTTGTGAACTGCACATTGTTACCATATTTATAGTCCTGTGTCTATATTTAACTAATTTCCCTGAAAAAATCAATACACATTTATAGAGAACATAATGCCTGGGAGGTCAGTCCTACGGGTGTTACATTTTAAAAGGGTGTATATCTATTAATGTGTAATATCTATATATATACTATATATATATATATATATATATATATATATATATATATATACGCAGGAAAAGACTGACAGTCCTGTGGGAACACTGCTGTCACAGAACACACCGTTCTGTTGAATGCTGCTGTTCTACCCAGTGTGTCTGTTCGTGTATCTATACTGGGTGATACCTCTTTATCAAAGAAACGGGGGGAAGGGGGGGGGGGGGGGGCCGTAGATCAGCCGATTTCACGGATTAATCGTTCGCTGCAGTGACAAGAGAAGACAGCGGCGCCAGCAGCTGCAGCGTGCGGTATGCAGAGGGGTGCACGTTTGAAAACTGACAGCCGCATTTATGTACCACAATAAGATTTCCATTTTCTCCTGCACCATTCGATGTAGATGCGGCGACACTGCGTTTGTAAAGGAGGAAGAATAGCTGTGCTGGGATACAAAGATATTCTTTCGATTGGGAGCCGGGGAGGGTGTTATATTGAGCGAACGAGGTTGTCAGTCAGTGCAGCGTGAAATTGAGATGGGGGAAGCCTCGCTGTAATACAGGCTCGTCCTGGCTGCAGCAGTATTTTCGGCGGAGATGTGAGTGTGCGTGGGAATTTCTCTCGTACCGCCTCTAGTATAACATAATTGTGCACGGAAGAAAAGGAGGCTGGACCACTTTGATCACGACAACCCAGGTTGCAAGGCAGAACTGGCAGCATTTGAATCTTGAGCATCTGCAAGAAGACATAAGGGACTTGTGTGAAATATAAATTGACCATTTATATTTGTATACAGATTTTTATTTTTATACAGTTTATTATTATTATTATTATTATTATTATTATTATTATTATTATTATTATTTATATTTTTTTCCCGAATATGACCGATGCAAGATAAATAAGCGGGACTTGTCGTATAAGTGGATTTTTATTTGTACGCGACTATGAAAGGGCTTTCCAGATGCTGACCGAGTCCGCTGGTCTTCAATTCTACCAGACGGAGCGCGGAGGGGGAGAGTGGAACTCGGCTGCTTTCGATACGAGTCTCGCCTGTTATCGCCCCTCTCGCCGGGGATCTGAGGAGTTAGGAGAGCACTGGAAAAGGACTTTGATTTACCGAGATCCACACCATGGTCCAAAACGTGATTTTGGTGTTTTTTCGCAGGAGGCTAAGCCAGCGGCCGGCAGTGGAGGAACTGGAAAGCCGAAATATCTTAAAACGTAAGTCGCCCCCCCCCCCCCCCCCGCCCCTTTTTGTTCACCATTTCTGCATGCACCTGTTCACTTATCACACTTCCAGTGTATTTTTGTGTAAATACTGTATTTCTTCACAGTGATATGCAGGGGGTCTCTTATTTTAAAACATGTCAGGAAAAACATGCATTCAGCTTTACAGATGTGTAATATAACGTATTCTTCAATATACACTACCACTACTACTACTACTACTACTAATAATAATAATAATAATAATAATAATAATAATAATAATAATATGATTGTATAGCAATAGTAATGCGCATTCAGGTTCGGTATACCTGTGTAGTGTTTTTTTTTTCTTTTTTTTACCAGGTTTGCGTGCATAGCGTACTGCTTCGATCGTGTTATTATGCCTGACACTAAATAATTCATCGAGATACAGTGCTTTATTTTACCGGGATAAAACACACACACACACGCACACGCACACGCACACGCACACGCACACACACACACACACACGCACACACACGCACACACACACACACACACACACACACACACACACCTTGTTATGATAAACTGGTCATTAAGAATATACCCTTTCCACCAGATCAGACACCGATGATAGGCTACAGTCGGAGTCGTTGTTTCAGGATTGCCTCGGATAGTGTGCACTATGAAATTATTATTATTATTATTATTATTATTATTATTATTATTATTATTATTATTATTATTATTATTATTATTATTACACATTCCAGTCAGCTGCCCGCGCAGCACGAGAGGAGGGTATCCCTTTCAAAGCTAAATTAACACAGCCCCAGAAACCAACCAAAAAAAAAAAAAAAACACGCTCTGTACCTCCCCGACAGCGCCTGACAGCAACCCCCCAAAATACAAAGAATAGGAAGCGTGCTTTTTATACAAATTACATGCATTTTCCTACTTATCCTTAAAACAAAACAAACAAACAAACAAACAAACAAACAAACAGCAGGCCTATACGTTGTATCCATCTGTTTATTGAGTTTCATCACAGATTTTGTGACAGCTATAACTACAATGTAAATCCAGTTTTATTTTTTTATTTATTTTTTTTGTAATATGAGTGATGCTTTAAAGCAAACCCAGTCATACTAAAGTGTGAACTTTAAAGTGTTTACAGTACCTGCTGGATTCAGAGCTCAAACACCAGTTTTGAATGATCAGCTGTACAGTATCTAACGGGTTTGTGCTGTATAACACTCTTCCCTGATCCTCCAGTGCTTGATGGACTTGAAGATCGAGATTCCCCCTTCTCCTCTCTCTGGGAGGGGCAAGAGGGCAGAGGTGCCCTCTCTCACTTACAGTGATTGTAGAATTAGAAACATAAACATTACCGTTAAAAATGATTTGAACTCCTGATCGATGTTCATTGTCTGACCTTGGTTGCGTATTGCACATTTGAATGGAGCGTGCACTGCAGGCTCCGTTCGTTCATTGTGCATGACCTTGTGGACCACATTACTGTTTCGATTCTAACAGCGCTCATTCTGTTTATTTGATGAGTGTTTTTTTATTAACTCCTAGACGTAGTGTATTAACGCTCGCTCATTTATAGGCCCAAAGATATTATTCAAAAGAAGCATTAGCTTGCAGAGCGAATGGAAAAGCCCCAGTGCATGTGCCCTGTGCTGCACAGAGTGTAAATAAAGTCACTTGACAAGTGAAACACTCCAGTAGGGAAGCATGCCTGTGCTTCTGTTACTGAGCTGCTGCTGCACACATGGGAGGCTATATTGTTGTAGAGGGCTACCAGATCTTCTTGTGTCTGTGTCCTGTGACTTCACTTGCACCATGTAAGCTGTGAAATGAAGTCTTTCAAAGATATCACCCTCCTCGCTGCCACACTAACAACCAATGGCAATTGTCTTTGTAAGTTCCCCAGGTTTGGTGATGGTTAGTGGTTTACCCATTATCTCCATATGCAAACAGGAGACAAAGCACGATCCCATGTAACTTAATTAATCAGGATCCTATTAACTCTTTATGTGGCAGCTTTCCACAGTCTCAAGACACTGAATGCAATTAAAGCAGAGAACACTGATGTATAAAATGTTTTAGAGAACGATAGTAATAATAATAATAATAATAATTAGGTAACACCTTGAACTCCATTAAGTCCAGATTGCATCCGATTGCTTTTCTCGAAGTTGTTGTATTAAATCTTACTTGTAGGGAAATACAAAGAGCAGTACACTGCCCTGATGCCATATATAGCTAGTTATCCATCTAGGCATTTATATACATATATATATATATATATATATATATATATATATATATATATTATATATATATATATATATATATATATATATATATATATATATATATATAGATAGATAGATAGATAGATAGATAGATAGATAGATAAGATAGATAAGGATATATATATATATCATTTAAAAACGGGTGCCCGATGCGATCGTGGGTAATTTGGTGCATCAAAAACGAAAGGGAATGATCTTGTCAAATGATTTTCTCACTTGATTTAATTGCAAATACTAACCTTTGATTTCCATTTCTGTCCTGCAGAGAGGAATGACCAGATAGAACAAGAGGAAAGGAGAGAAATCAAACAGAGGCTGAACAGAAAGGTATGTGAAACTTGTTCTAACCTTTAATCTGCGTGCTGGTGTGCATGTGCAATGAGTGTCTAGTATTGCAGGACGTTTTGTGATTAGCACAAACAGCTCAACAATAAACATCACATCTTTTTTTTATTATTATTATTATTATTTATTTTATATTTTTTTTTCACTTTCAATCGTATTCACAAAGATAACTGATGTCTTGAATCTCGTATGGAAAGTGAGGAATCAAAAATGCCCCAGCAGTCTTAATGCAGCCAAGCTGAAGGGGCCGGGCGTGTAATTAACAAAACAGCTGCTCTTTCACATTTTATGGGTTATTTTTTTGCAGATTATAAATGTTCATGAGGCACCGACGCCCCTGTTAGCACCAGATGTTTCGTCCTGCTATTGTTGAAACAAATCACCTACCTTGTCCTGAGTCAGGGATAAAGTAGATGTTGCATTGCAAGCATGGCCCCTTCCCTTCACCACACAACAGCGCTGCACGCTGTTTCCAGATGGGCTGGCATTGCTGCCAGTGCCCACCTGCACTCCAGCCAGAATGATATCAGGCTGTGCTTTAAATCCGTCAAAAAATATGAGGTGTTTTTCATAAAATTAACAAAAGTTGGCCCGTCTTGTGGTATTCCAACAATAGCTGTTTATTTGTACAAAATGACCAGTGGCTGTTTTAACTGGTGACAAATACAAAGTTATTTTCTACAGCAAAATTTAGACAACAATATTTTTGCACATTAATTGTTTAGAGTAGAAAGAAATCCTCAGTGCCCTGCTGTGCCCTGCTCTTTTCTAATCTGTGCATTGCCGTTCTTGTATTTCAGCTCAACCAGCGGCCCACAGTTGATGAGCTGCGGGATCGGAAAATCCTCATCCGCTTTAGCGATTACGTGGAGGTGGCCAAAGCCCAGGATTACGACAGGCGGGCAGACAAGCCCTGGACGCGGCTCTCTGCAGCAGACAAGGTATCCATGACAGATCAGGGAGCAAGCCTTTAATCCTGTGGGTTCTTTTTCTGGATGCTGTTATTAATTGGCTAAGATGTATTCCTTCACTTTGGAAAAGGTACAGCACTATAGAGCAGACCTATTTTACATGTTGGTCTTCACCTATTAATAGTCCCCAGAAGTCCAGTGTAGTCCTGCTTTACTGAAACTGTGCGACAGGTGAATGAAACAGACTTAATATTTCCTGCACATTTTAATTACATATTAGTAAAACATACCAGGAGAAGCCTGGCTGTAGGTTTAGCTACAGTGGTTGCCAGTTTATGTCTTAGATAGAAACGGCATGCAGGAGTAATTTAATGTGTAGGAAGCAAGCTTTTCTGTCACTTTTAATGTCCAGTCCTCTTCATAAACACTCAATTAATCCCTGTGCCTGTTTGGTGTGGAGCCAACCCTGTAGATAAAAGTGTTCTGTCTGTTGTTGTCCTTTCCCTGGCACTGAATCCTTCACTGCCTGTTACATTTCCCTGGTTCTTTTTTTTATCAAGCCTCAGAATTGACAGTTCTGACCGCATTGTGGTTTTATTTGTTGCAGGCGGCGATTCGGAAAGAGCTGAACGAGTACAAAAGCAACGAGATGCAAGTGCACGCGTCGAGCAAACACTTGACAAGGTCAGTATGGCCAGCTGTGCTTCAGCTGCAGGCTGCTATTTTAAGCAGCACGGGCAGCCAGTCGCATAACAATATAGTGCCGAGCCAGATTTAGCAGGGCTCTCTGTCCTCCTGGGGCCCAAGATTTGCACACACTTGCAAACGCTGTCAAAATTAACTAATGCAGTTCCCGATTTAGCTCCATTCTCCTAATTCGCCTTGTTTCTGTCTGGTCACATGATGGAATCAAGCGCACTGTAAAGGGCAGAGCCTGCAGTTATTCATCCCTTAGGGGTTTGCTTGCTACGTAAATAATGAGTTCTCTGGCTAGCATTCAACTGGCTCAACACAGGTTATCCATGACATCCCTTTTCAGTTAATTCGGAAATTATGCGTAGCAATTTTATAACAAAGAGACTTCTATTCCTGCCTCTTGCTACACTAATCTCCACAAGGGAGAGCTCTATATGCTGAGCGTCGATAGGGTTACTGTTCCAGGGGAGAGCATCACAGTTGCTGTCGAAACCCTTTCCACTATTCTAGATACATTCTCAATCTGGCAATACATGTCAACATTATATCAATGTTTGTATCCTGTGTTGACAGTTTGTCGCAAATGATCATAGCATTTCAACAGTTTGAAAATTGTCGAGTTTTTGCCAAAGCGATGACAGCCCAGCCAACAGTGCCAGCATTATGCAACATTAGGATGTCCCGTCAGATCGTTTTATATTTTGTTCACTTATTTACTTGCATTTTAGGGTGAGCACCAGTATTTTACAAGTTTTTTTTTTCTGGAGTAGCATGCCACAACATATTTTTGCAGGATAGTTTTTTTTTTGGTTGTTAAAGTGGAATTCTGCTTATATGAAGCTGCTGATAAACAAGAAACTGTATTTTTAAATTCATTTTTTTCTTGTTGTTTCAGGTTTCACAGACCGTAGAAAGATTTCTTCTATGAAGAATTTTCCTAAACCCGGTTGTTACTGAAGACCTTGAAAGGATTCTTCCAATGTCCCTAGCCAGATAACCTGGTATCCTTTCTGACATTTAGGTGCTGTAAACCTTGGGGGCCATGCCTCTTCAGTGGGCACTGCTGGCGGGCGTGGTGTGGCGCAGCTCGCACAGGGGACACTTAACAGTTCCGCAAGACGCTTCCGATGATGTTCAAGAGAGGGGAAGAGAATGGAGATCCATTTGCTGTTCGTTTCCAAGGCTCTTTACAGACTGTTGGAAGGCAGCCTATCGATACAAAGGGGGAGTTGTGCATGTGACCATCTTAACCTTTCCTTTACCACATTACCAGTCACAACTCGTGGATCGTGGGCTCACTGATCTGGAGCAATCTCATATTAACTGTGTAAATATCAATCTAATGGGAATCCGTGTCTTATCACAAAAATATCCCTTTGTAAGCACTATTTATTGTCTTCACAATACAAGTTTTTTTTTAAAAAAAAAACATGTTATTTCTTTTTTTTCTTTTAGAATAACTTTCAAGGAAGGAGGCTGGGTCTACTTGTTGTTGATGGGTTAAACTGTGGACCCCAGACCTTGATCTAGAGTACTGTATCAGCTGTACTCATGACATGTGGTGTATGTGTGTGTGGTTGTGCGTTTAATCACTACTTTGTGCTTCAGTCTATGATGTTAATTTGTTACATGTAGGAGACCCTATGGAAAGTGTTACCCTGCAGTAGGGTAATAAAGGGCAGGTTATGGGCTTTACTGACTGACTGAGAGCCAGGTCTGTAAGCTCTGCTTTACAACTTTAGGTGTGCAAGTATACTAGCAGGAATCAGTAGCACAGTAAATAAGACTTCAAATGTGTGCACTAAACTGAACCCTTGCAGGTGGTATGCTCTACCAGTTCCTCCGCTGTGCCAGCTGCCTTATGTAACTTTTCAGTCTCCGACACGCCAGCAGGAAAATCGAGCAGCTTTTTCCCTGTTCAAGGTGTGGGTGGCACAGTGGGGAAGGGCCTTCCTCTTTGGACCAAGAAAGGAATAGAATATTCTGCCTAGAGATAGCCTACATATATACAGTGATGCCCCAGTCAGTCACTGGTGATGGCATATGGGGGAGTAAGAGCACTTCCAGATAGCTGGGGCATACCTCCACCGGCTGACAGCACTGGTCAAGAGATATTTGCTTTGCATTTTTTTTTTGCCAGTGTTAAACGTGGAAATGAGCATGCTTGCTCAAAGAGCTAGCCCGCATCTATTATCAGTTTATGGCATATAAAAAAGGGAAATAGAAAATAATTTCTAAATTGTATGAAACCTTTATTGCAGTTAAACACAATGTAATTAAAACAGTACAACACTTAAAACAATTTAATCCTAACTTTTATTGGAAATCATTCCATTGTCTGTAGTAAAATCTTTTTTTAGTTAAAATGTATATTTAACATTAGCTTTATTTATGTTTTTAGTGCAGTTATTAGAACATCCTTCTACTGGTAATATTAGTAATTTTGCATTAAAATGGTCTGTCATTGTGGAACGATTTACAATGTGTATGAGAAGATTCATGGTATTCGAAAAATGCTCTGTTGTTGTCTTAATGCAAAATGTAAGAAATGAGTGACCAAAGACACAAAACAACTTCTTGACAGCTGGGTCTCCTCTTTTGTGTAAATGTAGAACACAAAAACTAAAACTCGAAGAAGAGAAAGAAACAACTATATACGTCTGCTGTTCATAAAATGTAGAGCCAGCACTCAACTTAGAATTTCCTGCCTTCTGGCAAAAACAGCGATTGCAGTCCTCTGCGAACACCAAGGAGCTCCTCTTCTTGCTTTAGATTAAAGAGCATAAAATGCATTTGTTACTGAAATGAGACCCTTAGGCAGGGAAGGGCAGCCAAGAAAACAGTTAGATAACAGGATACAATGGGGTCATCCCTGTTTAGGAGCCAGCGATTCTGTGTGGTAAACATTGCAGTTATTATATAAGAACCCAATCATGCTGTTCACAAAGAATTTGAGACAATCACACCCACCATTTCCTTGAGAAACCTCTCCTGAACTGTATTCATGTCCTTCCTCATCAAATGCATCTAGGACAAAATAAGAGATAATATGAATGCATTGCAGAGCAGTGTATCGTGGGGTTCTGTATTAAGTGCGGGTCTGCAAGGGATAATTCCAGATCAAATACCTACATTTCCTACCCAGTAATACAACATTGAGAAGTGGCCTCATTGAAAACAAGCAGGGCTTTCCCATCCAAATATATTCAGTAATAACCGCTATTATGATATTCTACAGACCGTCTCTCTCTCAGTGACTATAATGGGGGAGTTGTAATTAGCTGTACACATGATCTGCATTTCAATTACATCTAATTGATGTTTGATAAAAAAAAAAAATCCCTTTTTATCTGTGCTCTGAAACCAGCTATGGGACTTAGGCAGGCAGCGCCTTGAGCAAACTCATTAAAAAATGTTCAGTTGGCACAGTCCTTAATTCATCTCTTCTGTTTACTGTTTCAAAGGTCCTGAGGTCAGCAAAATAAGTGGTGCTCTTTTAAAACTCATGGTCAAGAATGAATGTACTGTAACAGCTCATGTATCTTTCTTCAATGTCCCGACAATAGACATGTAACCAGGAGTCAGGTTTTTCTTCACTTATGAAGCTACAAAATGTAAAACTGAAATGCATTTAAAATGTAAAGTGTGAAACAGTGTGGGAAGGGTTGCATACAAACAGTTCACAGACAGACAGATTGTGATACATTTTAATATTCATAATTCAGAAGTCAACACTGGTTTTTGAGCTGCCATTTCAATCCAAAACTTATTTAATGTGTGATTTAAAATACTTCCCAAACAACTGAAGATCGATTAAAACAGCTTTGGTAGAGTGTGTCAGTCTGTTTAGGAAGTACAACATTATAGTACATGGTATTCTATTCCCACTCTTAATCGATTCTCAAAATATACCTCAGATGTGAAGATTCTCCCCTCATACTCAAGAATGTGACATACACTCTTTTCAAAGGAAGTCTTGAGGTGATGAATTCTGTAGGAAAAAAGATAGCCAGGAAATCTGTAATCGACAGCCAATCGCAACAAACTGCATATTGCTGTTTTATTTATTTATAACCTGCAACATGGCATCATGGTAACATTAATCAAGCCAATACTCATATAACTTAATAAACTCTGAAAACTTGGGTGATAACCAGCATAGCTCATTTGATTCATTTCTCTATGGAGAACCTGTAATAACACTTTTCACCCCAGGCACCAAGAAACTCATATGGTGACAGTCACATCCAATTGGCCATGGGAAATAATGTACACTAACAAAGATCCTCAGCTGAGCCCCTTGCTATTATATAAGTGATCCTATTTTGGTTCTGTTACCCAGAACTAATTTAGGGAAACAGACTCTGCGTGCATGGACAGAGAATCATGACCTTAAGCCCAGTGCGTCTTTCAGCCCAGCTGTAGCTGCTAACCCTGGAGCATTAGCAGACACAGGGTATAAGAAGCTTGAAGCTGCTCCAGTCCCACCAGATGCTACCACTACACAGGAGAGTTTGAAGAGAATTTCCAACAGAGATGGGGAAAAAACTGTTTGTAAACACCATCAATTAAAAAACATTGACACAGAAATCAGTCTAGAGTGTAGACAACTGACTATTTTAAACACTGGTCTTAATAAGAAATACCACTCACCTCCTTTGTTCTTTCTCCTGATAAGAAGCCAATTCTTGAGTCTGCTTTTTCCAAAAGTTCTATTGAGAAGGAACACATGCATTATTTTATTTCTGTCTGTAAGGCACCGACTCAAACAATTCTACTTCTTTTTGTCTGTATACATCTACTGTATATACAAATGTATTCTGCCTCCCAATTGAGCTGCCAATCAGTTTTAAGTCCAGAATGTTATCAAATGGACAGAATACTCACACAGCTACTCATGACCTTTTATCATGATTTATCAAAAAAAAGTGGAAACCTACAGTGAGTTCTTTTTCCATGTTTTTCAAGGTCTTAGTGTCCTTTTCAAAGTCGTTTAGCTGATCCATGATCTCACCCATGAAGCTCTCCAGTTTCTGCACCCTGTGGAGAGGGAAAGAGGGACAGAGGAAAGGTAAGAGAGAGATGTTCCCTCCAGCGTGCCCAGCATTCTGAGAGTCCCCAGAACATCGTGACACTGACCTGCACTCCCGAACCTGCACGCTCACAGAGGAGAGGTGCTGCTGCACGGACTGCAGTGACTGCTTGATGTAATACTCCATCTTCCTGGAGCGAGCCTGAAAACAAACACACACTTTCACACAAACACAACCTTCTGCGAGACAGGAATTCAAGAAATAAGTAAACAACATCAATCATAAAAGCAATTGTTAACTTTTGTAAAACGGTAGAGTCATTTATTCTCCTGAAAAGCAATAATGTTACTGTGTTAGCAGGGCTACCCAGAGAATGAGATATACAAACTAACTGGTATAAACTCTACAGAACCTATTTATAAGAGAAATGCAAGAACAATGAAATCAATTAATAATAATAATAATAATAATAATAATAATAATAATAATAATAATATAAAACTATCAAGAAACAACTTAGTCACATTCAAGAAGGAACAGTTAACCCATTGCTCTCAAATGTTTTTGCTAGTTTATACCAGAATAAGCCAATTACTGCATGAATTACTGCAAAAAAATGAAGACAGCCCTGCCCCCAAAACCTGTCTTGCTTTGAGCTAACCAGGAATAAAAAGGCCAGCCATAAAAGACTGTACCTGGAATTTCCTCTTTAAATCAGTATTAAATTTCTGACACATCATCCCCATGTCTTGGTGTCCACTGGTCTCCCAGGAGCTCATGTCCACAGTAGACACCGTGTGAGAGGAGGCAGTGGACTGTACTTCTTGGTCTGTGAAAGGGACAGTGTCAGTATGTGGTCTTGATCCCTATATTAACAGTAATTACGTTACTGGCACAGGTTTGGCTGTTTTCATTACTAACAGTAATTACACTTGCATATTCTTCCACAACCAGGATGATCTAAGCATTATGAAAGATTCAAATTATTTATTACCTCAAGTTTGATTATCTATATGCTTTCCTTTTCTGAACACCTTCAATAATGAGTTATTCAAAGGTATTTAATATACATTGTTTTCCTGATTTTTTTTTTTTTTTTAAGCAAAGTAGCACCAATGCTGCATGGAACCGGTTCTTGGTATTGAATGTATACTGGCCTTCTTTGCAATTGCTTATTTTAAGTGATGCCGGAAGGCTTTTGTATTTTTTGGCTATGTGTTTCTTCTCAGTCAGACTTTCTTATGGTTCCAGAATTCCTTTAAGGCAAAACTATTCTGCTTTAGAAGCCATTTTCTTCTTATTGTAGGAATCCACTCTCCTGCTGATGTAGGCAAATACAGAGAGCTCTTGTGCTGATCCACAGTCACAGAACATTATGTGTTGTCACCAAGGAGGCAACAATAGGAAAATTCCACTTACTTCACTTTTCATTTTACATAGAAAAAATTTAAATCACCCTCAGAAATATTCCTGTTTTACCAGCCCTTCTGAAAACAAATACCAAACAAAGACTGGAAAAAAAATCTTTCCAAATGTAGCTAAATGTCAAGTTTGCTCAATTCTGTCCAGAATTTCTAATGTGCTGATGAATTCATAAATAGTATGTTTACAATGCTGTATGTTATTTTATTCCAAATGCTGGTACATTCTTGGTATGCAGCAATAGTGTTCTGTGCAGTAATCGTAGTTGGTATTTGTAAGTAACAGTACCCTTCAGTTTGGTGTGCTGTCCATTTATTACACTTTGTTTCATGTTTAACTATTAAAGAAGAAAGAGACCTCTGTCAGTTGTCTTGTCATTACCATCCATCTGTAAGAGTTTTTTGGGTCTATGCGTCACTTCTCTATCACTCCATTCTTCTTCCTCCTCATCATAGCTGTCAGCACAATCCTCCTGATACACTTCCTTCCTTATAATGGTTGAAGTTGTCTCTGGAGATATAAGGAAGTATCAGTTATTTCCTAAATTTCTACATAAATTAAAAATAGCTGCCGTGCATCACAGTATATTTCACAATTATCTTCTTTGTTTAAGTGGTATAGATTTTTTTAATTTCTCATGTATGCTTCTCTTGTTATTTTACATTATCCCATCACATCAGACCTTCCACAAGCACTCTAGGTAAGTGCATAATTCAAAAATGAAATAATTTTACACTTAAAATAAATGTAGTTGTATAGCATTGACTAGGACTGTTTTTTTATCTGAAGAATCACAGCCGAACATCAAAGCCTGCTAACTAATCCTTCTCCATGGATACCTACTGGGTAAGGATTAAGGGCTGAGAAGATATCAATATGTTCAGTACATATTTTGAGAATCCTGGCTTTTAAACCAGTCAGAGAGACAAATGGGATCTGCTCCTTTGGTACTTTACATGCATAAGCAACATGTTCCGGGTACAATGCTGGATTTAGGTCAGCTCTTAAAATGAAACAAACAGATTTAGACATCTACATGTTTCAGTGATATTCTCTAAATGTATGTAACTTTCATTTTCAGGGAAAGTGCAATAAGAAACAGTAATAAAGGAAACCAGCATTTCTTCCCAGATTTCCACCGCAGAATAACCTAACATTGTTCCTCTTGCTGCGTACAAACTGACTCAGAACAGTCCTTCTTTGAAACACACCAATTTCAGTGCAGTGGGCTGAAGCGTCTAATTTAAAGAGTTTTCTGGGTCTCAGTTTGGACCCTTTGTCTTTTGGTTCCTCTTCATCTTCCTCTTCTGAGCAGTTTTCACTCTGGTCTACATGGAGCCGCTTCAGGGTCGCAGAGGAGAACCCTGTTGGTCCTGTGAACAGGATGATACCACCGCTAGATCAGTAGGCACTGGCTATTGTATAACCATCATTATAATATATTTATATTGGGTAACTCTTTGAACAGTAACATGAATCATTATGTTATTAGGGATGTTTCACCACTTTTGTAATCAATACCTTTACTCACCTTTAGCCAGTCAAGTCTAGGTATCCACTGATGAAAGCTGTTTTTTGTTTTACATTTTATGATCAATATTTTTTTTTAAATAACCAAACACCAACAAATAACCGACAACACTAAACTGTTTTTATAAAACGCATTACAAAGGATGGCTACACCCAACTGTAAAGGTCTCAATGGCTGTAGGGTTTTGAAACTGTCGGGATCTTAGTTAAAGGTATGAATTGAGAACTGGAAACACCATGTGACCATATAGGAAAGCTGACCTATGTACACGCGAACATGTAAGCTGATAAAACAGAATTGTGTGTGCCTGTAACAGGGAGAGATCTGTGCTGACTCTGCTGGCGTGTTCACGGGCTGCAGGAAGAGGGCGGCAGTCGCCCAACAACCGCCTGCGAGTCATGGCAGTGACACGGGGAGGTGGGAAAGTGGGTGTGTGGACTTTCCCCCTCTCTGAATGGCTGAGAGGCGGGTCTTGGGTGATTGTTGGTCCTATAAAATAACGCTCTGTTGTTTCCTCAGGTCTGCCCACTTAGACGCGCTAAGAGTGAGGAAGCTTTGATTCGGGACCGGGAATCAGCCGGGAGAAAAAAAAAGATTCACAGCGAGACAGAGAGAGAGAGAGCGGGGAATCCTTGGGCAGACCCCGGCGTATTGTAAAAGAGCAGGCTAGACAGCCGATAGAATAGGACGGTGATCCGGGTCGTGCGGGTAGCGGCGACCGGGATAACGCTGCCAAGTGCAGCACCTTTTATTTGTAGTTTTATTACTGTTTTATTTTCCCTTGTTCTTTTCGCCTTCTGTTTTCATTATTATTTCTTTGAGCACCTGCGAGTGCACTTGCTGTTCACGTACCAGCTGTGGTATTTCTGTGGTGCTGTCTATCATCGTTGATAGGCAGCCCACGGTCAACAGTGCCCTCTGCCGGAAAAAAAACAAGAACTGTTTGAAAATAAAACTGGGCACCTGTGTGGTGTTTTCAAGTACACCTGTCTGTCTCCTAGTCAGTGAATTACCCACACCCCTTCCACAGTGCCTTTACCTGAGACATGGACTTCATTTATTCTGGCTCCATGTTTTCTACTACTTTCAGACATCACAAAGGGAGAGGGTGTTTTCTGGAGTGCAACAAGCAAATCAACGAATTACTATCACGTTACTTAAACCAGTAAGCAGGCAAATATATGGTATTCAATGAAATAGTTCATCATTATCTAATCAGGGAAACTGGTAAAAAAGAAACAAATATATATACTCTACCACAAAGCTCAGCAAACAACTAAGCAGCACTGCAGTCTAAAAATATAACTTAAATTAAGAAAAAACTTTTTAAGAAAGATTTCTATTCAACCTGAAACTGGTAACATGTATAGATACATACTTCTCTCTCAGTGTACAGTGCTATTTTGTCAGAGGAATTGCTGTGTGATTCGACTGATATGGCGCATTCGTTGTCCGATGAGACAGCCTGTTTCAGGCTATCCTGGATCTCCAGACATAGCTTCATCTCTTCATCCAGATCCTTCTCACTAACCAAAGACTTCTTCAGAATAGTCGAGGTGAGTAAGGGCTATTGGGTTCAAGAGAATCAGGTCTAATCAGTTTTTATTTATTTATCAGTTTGATTCTGTTATTTGACTGAACTGATGCATAAACAGTTACGTACCATTACCACTGGACTTAAAAGAGGTGACACATCATCAATATCCTGCACTATGATCTTTGGTGACTTGGCAGCTGCCTCAGGTGAATGAGGGGACGGTGCTTTCAGATTACTCTTATTTGATTTATAGAACTTTCTGGGATGGATTTGTTTTGGGTTCTCATGGGGATTTTTAGGCTTGGGGGTTAAATCAGGCAGAGCTGGAGCAGCAGCAGGTCTTGCAACTACTTTTGACTTCTCTGCACCTACAGATAAAAGGTAACTTGTTACAGCACACTACCTAAAACTGACTGCTTTATAAAAATATGCTTCACCATGCAAATTCATCTAATATCCAAGTTTGTGCTTTCAGAATCTCACATTTCCATTCATAAAAACATGATTTATGTATTTACATATCTGAGAATCTAGGGAGAGTATCTGGGGGTTTAACAAATATAGATGGCCTTACAAAATGACAAAGTTAAAGATGCAGTTTCTTCAAATCAAATTAAATTTCACAGGCAAAAGAATAAATCATTCCTACACCCGTCATTCACACACATTCTAAAATTGCAAATACAGACTATACAGTAATATATTACTGCAGGTAATATATTACCAATACTGTTCTACAGCAGTCATTTCTGAAATTCTGGTCTATTATTAGTGCAGTTACACTGTGTTTAGGTAAGCTATTTCTATTGTTCTGGGAATGATAACACACACACACACACACACACACACAGAGTTATCTCTGATTAAGTACTGCTCTGTACAATGACAAACAGCTAACCGCTATTAAAGTGAGAAAATGCCTACATCTCATCTTTTCTATGGACGGTGGAGGTGAGGTTGCTATCCATGTTTTCTGCAGCTCTTTACGCATTGTAACCTGCAGCAATGCACCAGCACTCTTCTTCTGCTCTGGAGGCGCACACACCTTTTTGTTCCGTTCCCGATTTCTTTTAGCTGGATGCTGCTTAGGCTGTAACAATTTATAACAGAGACAGTTTACACTGAATAAACACATTGAGTGAAGTTGGCCTACAAGGGACTTGACACTGTACTACAGGCACATACTTTTGGGTCCCTAAGGGATTTCTACCAGAAGGGGGAAACATGGCTTATATAACCCTACTGCTTGTTACTTTTAGGCCATGTTCCTATTAAGCAAAAGGGGAATGCTTTTTACAGCAAAGAACCCAACTTAACAAATAACAACATTATAATAATAAGACTAATTTGGAGAACATAATTATCACAATGGCCAATACATCTTAATACATTTGGACAGCAGCAGTGAGCAAGAAGTGTATTCTATCTGGTACCTTATAAACAGACTGCTCTTCTTCTTGTAACGATGCCATTGATTCAACATCACTGCCTGATTCCGAGGGCTCCCAGTACCTATGGCCTTTGGCAGCTGCCCTTTGTGGCCTCCCTGTCCTCTTGGTGGGCACTGCTTTGTCCTTCTGTGCACTTTCTTTCCCTCCCACATTCTGTTAACAAAACAGAACCTGTTCATTGGGGGTTCCTACACACCTACACAATCATTTCAAGCATAACGTCACAGAAAGTGAACTTGGCAATCACATTTTTCTTACCTTTTTGGCTTTTGCTTTTTCATTACGCAGCTTTGGAAACTCTGGCGATTTATCTAAATAAAGAACAATATGACTGAAGACTTTATTTCCTTTACTTTAAATAAACCCACTTCAGAGTAAAAATATTATTTAAACATCTATACATGCCCCAAAAGCTGAGGACATTTTCTTAAAACCCTCCCATTAATATGCTTCTGTTTTATTACAATTAGACGGCAGACATGACCAGGATAAGCCCTACCATTGCCAGGACTGGGGGGTTGCTTGCCGTGCCGCTGTCTGCTATAGTCCACAACGTTTGGTTTGGACCTCCTGTTATAATCCCGGAGCCAGCTGACCTCAATCCTACTGTCATCAGCCCTGGGCTCTGTGTCTGTGTCACTGAACAGGTGCTTCTTCACAAAGCGACCTCCAGGCTGACAACAACAAGGAATCCCTTCAGTGATAGCAGTAACCACTGTTCCAAAACAATGCCATGTATTTCAGTACAGCAATCATTTAAATATATTTAACTCAGGTGAATTTAATTAAAATTGCATATAGCCATTTAAACTGACACTGACGCAGAAAGGACAAAGCAGCTTGGCTAAGACCCAGATTCTTTTTTACCTTTTCACCTTCACCTTTCTCTAGGGAGCCAGACTTGATTCTGGATTCTTCAGCTTTCCCACTAAAAAGTTAAAGAAAAATGTAAATAAAGTATGGAAGAGGGAGCAAACTAGAATTTTACTTGGCATCAATATTTTCTTACTGGACATCATGTAGTTTCTCTTGCTCCTTAAAGAGGTTTGGCACTTGCACTACACAGTAAGTTTACCTTTTGTCTGATTTTCCTGATTGTTCTGAGCGTCTTGTATCATTTGCCTAAGACACAGGACAGAGTAAAAATGAGTGGGAATTACACTAGGATAAAATCAGTTTTACAAAAACTGTAAATTCAAACAAATACCCCTTCTTTGGATAAGCTTACTGAAGGTCAGTTGTATTGAAAAAAATCTTCATTAGGTGTTAAAAAGGCAAATTTGACAAAAACTTTTCTGACACCCAAAGGATGACAAACAAAAAGAGACAGTTTAGAAAAAAAAAGGTACATTAATATACTATGCAGTAAGTATATGTAAAATCAATATTCTACTTTAAAGAACATCTATCCCAACAGAGGCACACAAGGATTTAAAAAAACCTACCCCACGATTAACTGTGGATTCATCGCTGAAATTGTAAATATCATCCCTAATGAAAAATATACAAACAATAAAAAATGTTCTTTTTATACTGAGCAGTTACAACTTTAAAACTGCAATTGTAAATTACAACAATTGAGATGATTTCAAAATTATTCAGACGCTTACTACAAATATAGGTATATAACAATTTACAGAAGAAAGCATTTATAAACAGGGTGTTAAATTTTAATTATAATGCTTAATATTTTATTTAAAAATTCATCGAAACTGCAGTACTTAATGAGACAATATATTACAGGGACAGCCATACAATACAGTATTAAGAGTAAAGCACATATTTATTTTTACTGCATATAATACTTCATACCCAGTCTGCACAGCATTCATCTTAATTTGCTTGGAATGACTAGATCCTTTCAGAAATCCAGTGTTTCCTGTTTGCCCCTTTTCCTATCAGAAAGAAAATGAAATTGGCACAGGTTTAATGCCTCATGACAACCAGAATCTGTAGAGTATGTTACAGTACATGTACAATACTGTTTTAAAACAGATGACCTATGTACGGCACTGCTCTGACTGTGATCGTTTCTTTATTAAACCCAAACAAAGCATCCTCTGTGGCACAGTGTTATGTGTAACCCATCTTTCATTATTTTCAGAGCTGGAAACTGTTCAAATTTGTTAGCATTCACTGGAAGGGTATTAACTGTACTCTTAAAAACACTTATGGTTACACCTGTACTATACTCACTAAAAAAGAGAAAGACCTCGATTTTTCCAGATGAGACCTACAATAAAAGAACATAATAAATTGCGTTATGTTATCTTAAGAAATACAGCACAATACCAACGGAATTAAATCATTGCAGAGCTGCTTGTCAAGTTCACCTGTTCAAAACCGAAGGGTCTGTCTGTGTTCTATACTTGCTTGAAATAGAGCTAATCATTGTTTCTGTCACACCAATGCAATCTTTTACAATGGACTTGGTTTTCTAAAAAAAAAAACAACAAAAAACAAAGCTCAATATCCACCTATGAAATCAAATTCAAAAACTTAAAACCACATGACAAAAAGTTTTCACCAAGGGTAAAATACTTTTGCAAAAACAGTTGCATTGAATTGCACGGATGTAACTGCAAAAGGCTCCCTGGTATAGAGGAGAATGAAGAATTGTCTAGATTAGCTAGGGTAGCTGCGTAATCAATTTGCTAACAGTTTTGGTGATTGTGCACCTGGTTTGATAAATAATGAAACACATAAACAACCTTCTCTTTCATTTCCCTATAGTACACTTCCATCTCTCTCTCCCTTCCTCTTTGAAGATTCTCCTGTCTGTGAGATAAAGAGTCTCTATGATTTCTAGCTGGATTCATCTCCTGGGGTATTGCTTCTTTTCTGGAGCTGCCCAATGCAGGTTTTTTATTAGATTTGCTGCATTGTATTGCACTGTTCTCTGCCTTCTGTAGAGCCAGAGGTGCCTGCCCTTGTCCCTTGATGCCTCTCGCTGCAGCATGGTTTTCTTCCAAAGCTCTCGTCTCCCCAGAAGACTTTTTGCCATCAGCTTTTTGTTTCCGTTTCTGTTTCTTCTCTTTGTTGGGTTTCTCCAGTTTTTCAGCCAGCTGTTCTTGTACTTGTTTTTGATTTGGCTCTTTGGATCTTTGCAGCTGTGGAGGTGACTGGTCATTGAAAGCCGCGGAGAAGGCTTGCTGTTTGGACACTCGGTTCTGGAAAGATTGTCCTGTTAGGGGGTAAAAGGTAGATTTTTTATTGTGATAAATTATTTTACTAACATTCTCTTCAAACATCCCTTTCTAAATTGTGCTTCTAACTGAGCCCCACGTTAATTGCATGCAAGTATGTTGTAAGCACAAGCCAACATCTTTAATTTCAATAAATGGAGAATTTTAAGGATATGCCTATGACAAATAATGCTAAACAGACAAACACCTTGTTGAAGAGAGACACCCCCAGCCACTGAAACTCTGCGTCTAGAGATGAAATCCTGATCCCTGGAAAAGCTGATCAGTGGGTTAGGCAACCTAAAAATGAAGGCACAAACAAAAACATAAAGGTGGGAAAAAATGACACAGATAAATGATACATATGATATATGAAATATAATCCAGAATAGTGAACATGGAAAAGTTGTAATTGGAAGTAAAGATGCAAGACAGATTGGTCCCTGGAATGCACACAGTATATACAATGCCTTTATTGCAAATTATCCAAGTATTAGTAATTAAATCTAAGAGCAATCTAAGTGATTTTTTTAATTATTAAACAGAAACAGATGCAAGTATAATATGCGGAAATGTTGCAAATAGACTTACAAAGTCTTGTCTTTTTTCATCATTGGCTGGGAGTCAGGCACAATATTCATTGAATCCGCTGAAAATCAAAGAGAGAAAGTAGATGTTACAGAGGTACATCATGATATTTACCAATTTGATTTGGATTTTGAAATATTTAGTACCTAAATTTTCTTCTTCAGACGCTCTGGCCTTGTCTTGATCCTCCTGCAGCATCTCAGCAACCTTGGCTGCAGTAATCTGCTAGAAAGGAATAAACAAGAAATACTCTGACAATTTCAAAAAAAATTGGATCGATTACTTAGTAATTAGTGGATCAGCTCTTAGAAGAAGGCTGTGACAAGAAAGTCAGTAATCATATTAAATACAAATCACTTTGGATCAACAAAACAAGGGATAAAACTAAAACACTTTTAAGAAGGACATTCTGAGCACTTGGATACCTTGCAAAATTTCTTTGATCCATTTCCAAGCCTTGGTTCCTGCTTGCCTTCTGAATCTGCTTTACTGCTCTCTGGAGCTGCTCCAACAGGCTGTGGAAGAATTCACAACTCATTTAATGGAATGTCGATCTAAAAAGCTTAATATTAAAAAAATGAATCCAAACATCCAAAAATAACTGATATAATGACTCGATATTAATGACAGTGTATAGTTGCTAACCTTGTTGTTGGCTGAAGTCCCATATTCTCTTTCAGCAGAGATACATTCTGGTGACTTTCTGATGGGAGTTTCTGATTTTAGTTTACTGAGGTTATAATCACTGTTTCTTTTAGATGAGCCAACGAGCTCTAATTCTGGTTTAAATTTCTCTTTCCTTGCAGGAGTCGCTAAAATAAAACAGAATAATTAACACACACAGATACTTGGCAAAGGTATTCCCACAGCTGCCTGTGTCCCAACAATCACGGTTAGTTATAGACACAATAAATATTCACGTTTTCTAACACTGTCGAGTGATTTTAGAGCCTGCTTAGGATTATCTGACGAGCTAGTTACATTTTACTCACATGTTGCCATGACACGTGTAATTGGACTCATTGTTGTTCGGCTCCCTCCACAACTGGAGATGGCTAGTGTGGCTTCAGACACCCTCATCTTTGCAGGAGTATCCGGCTGTAAGAAAGCACAACGTACTGGTAACTGTTTGTTTCCTTGACAGCCCATAATATCTGTGAACCAAAGGCTCACTTTTTGCCCTTTTAATAGCTGGCTCTGAGTCCTCTACTCCAACTACTAGCTTCACAAGGAAAACTGGCATTGCAGATCTTCATATTGCTATAGTCTACATGACTTGCCTTAGAAGGAAGCTGTGGGGCTTGTTCCAGGCTGGCTCTAGCCCTCTCTGGAGGCACGACTGATTCTTGAGAATACTGAATGATTCTTTTATTTTGCCTCCCTGGTGACCTTTTGTAACTCTTGGGTGTTAAGGAAACTTGGCTTTCCGGAACTAAAAGCTGTCAGGTATGCACAAAAACAGACAGTATACACATGTGTACAAAGTCAAGAAATCAAACTAAAATATGTCAATGCAAAAAGAAAGCATGACTTTACAGACCTGTGAGCCATCTTCATCAAAGATAATTCGAACTGTGGTTTTCGCTACAGAACTCCCACACTTTCCAACAAATTCCTATAAAAACAAAAGTACTATATGTAAATATGTATTACACTATCAGCATGTTAAATAAAATGATACACACAGATGCAAGCCTGCATATATTTGTATGCATATATGAATGCACTACACTGTAAGTAAATGTGATAAATACTATTAATGACCCCAGAAAGTTAAAGCAGTAAAGCTTACTTTGGCTTTTGTGGCTCCATACACATTTCTGATTGCTTCAACGATGTTCAGTGCAGCACTGAAATATATCTGAATCTGGGATCCTTCCTTGCCACTGACATTCAATGGATGTTTCATAGACACCCTTAATAGGTTATTTCCATCCTTCTCTAATTGGGTAAAATTAAAAGGTAAAAATTCAACATAGTGCTGCAGATTATTTAGCATTCCTTTTCATTGTAAATGGTACAGAATATGAAATTAATTATGTGGTTGACACTGTCGAAAAGTACTAGTATACATGCTTTACTGAACACCAGTAAAAAAAAAAAATAATACATTACATTTCCAGATACAAATCCAACAGTAAATTAAGGGCTCACAGATTTTTTTAATCAAAATATTCATTGTTGAAATCTGAACCTCTATCTAAAGACATACCTTCAACAAGATACTTTTCCACTTCATCTTCAGGAAGGCTAACAGTCTCCCACTGGTTTTCCTATACATAAATACATCATGTAAAACATTTATTTTATGTTGAGAAAGCTTGCCCGGCTGTTAAGCATGATATCTTTCCATTTAAATTACATTTATAGTAGCAAATCCATTATTAGTTACATACTGCTTTTAAACAAAAAGAGATCGACATACACCTCTGGGGCTTGCCCTGCACTTACCTCTTCATTGTCATCAGGAGAAATATAAAACGTTATACTCTGGCTGCCTACATTGAAATCAATCCAGAAGTCCTGCAGTTTGTCATCAGCAGGCATTAGCAGCTGAAAATACAAAGTTTAGGCTCAGCCCTGTAACAGTATATGCACAAAAGTATCGGTAAATGTATCTCATATTTTATCCCCTCTTATTAACATGTCATTTTAAACACAAATATAAAAATAAGTATCATGCTGATACCATCTAAAGGTAGAATCAGGATATCACAGAAACGTTTTTAAACTACTCACCTCATGTTCATCAAGAAACACTTTCAAACATGGATAAGTGTAAACGCTGTAAATAAAAAGATAAACTCACACAACAGCATTAAAAAACCTTTCAAAAATACAGACAACAGCACACACTAATAAGGCAGTCCCTAGCATATTGTTCACAAATGCACAAGCTTAACATTGTAACATAAATATTCATAAATAAAACTGTAATACCTTCTTCTATCCCCCAGCATGCCATTCACCAGGTTAAGGAATTTTCGACAATCCTTGCAATTAGAAGGAGGAGAAATTAAACATGTCTTCTGACTATGTTCTAATAGACTATTTTAAGTTTTTGGACCTTATATAAAAAGCAGTCCATTCAGGAGATAGCATAGTTACCGTTTCAAATTCAGAGTCTTTAATCCCTTTAAAGGCATTTGCAACAAACTCCATAGTAAACCACTGGTCTGCCAGCTCCTGCCTCTGCTTCCCTGTAGTCATTCTGCACAGAGCTTCAGTTATAGCAACTTGCAAGTCATAATCTGAAAGATGCAGAGTTTGTTTGCATGTCCTCAACTTACTTACGGTTACTAATCTTTGAGTTTTGACAGGCCGAACACTTCCATCCACATCAATTGTATTGCTCCTGTATGGAGGTTTCTAAATAACCCCCAGGAATTCATGGAGATAAACGACATACTAATAGTCTTCTCAGATCTTCTGGATACCTTGAAATCTAGTTTGTAAACTGAAGTTTCAAAACAGTTGTAAAATATGTATTTCAAAAAATACACTACATTCTTCTACACCCCTACTAACTTTATTAAAAACAACAATTTCACTCACCTCCACCGATCAATATTCTTTTCCCCAACCTATTCCTGTAAGACACAATAATCTGTTGTAGGAAATCTTTTACCACTTGTAAATACACTATTCACTCTATGTTAGCATGGATAAAAACTCTTACAGCAAAAATACAGTATAAGTAAAAAAAAAAAAAAATAGTAAAGCTAATTTATAAGCTCCTTCTTTTAAGCCCTGAAACAGATCAGGCACAGTACTTTCAACTCACGTACATGACACATAACAACTTCCCAGATGATAAGATTTGTGTTTTGTCTTCTTTTGGGATTTCACCCAGAATCATGTTGAGTTTTCTCACAGCCTAGCACGTTGAAAAAAAAAAAAAAAAAAAAAAAGCAATCAAGACTTTAATTTTGGAAAAAAGTCATTAACTTATTAAAGGTATTCAAATGTTATATTAGCAGTGCAGAACCTATATTTAGAGACATTACCTCCTGCTGGATAGTTATATGTACACCGGAATCAGCAATCAGCTCTCCTGTTCGATGTAAGAACGATCCAACAACTTGTTTTTTACCTGAGGAAAAGGAATAACCACTGCATAAAACAATAACATTTCCTAGCATAACTGAGATTCGAGCAATCTCTTGCTCTTAAATGATTAAATAAAAACTTCGAAAGGATGTTTGCCAACTCTTCCTTTCTGCTGAAACTTACAAAATATTGATTGTAAGAAATGTGACATTTCACTTTAAAACTAGAGATTCACTTAACAGGCATAAAATAAATACATTACTTACCTTCACTGCTATTTTCATACACAACCTATATTTTTAAAAAAAAACATGCTTTTTAGAGTGTCATCCTTTTCACTTGTTAAAAAACCAATGGCAGAATACAAACCAGATTACTTGAAAAATGTATACAACGCATACAATATTAAAACCAATTGTGTTTGTGAACAGAACTGTTGTGTAATATGATATAAATGTTTTGTTATATACTTGCACTTAACTTGCTGCCTCATACCTTCTCTAATTACAAGCTACAAAGGTTGAGGGATGTTGCTATGAACCGGCTACCCACCATCAAAGCATCAAAAAAATCTTCTGTAAGATTTAACAGTGCTTCGCTTTTCAGCTGTCCTCCCTCCACCCAGATGTCCCTGGCTTTCTCAAACCACTGCACCATGTAAAAAAGCACAATATTAGCTGATTAACCTGGAGCATCAAAATCTGTCAGCTGATTAATAAACTGCAAAAGAAGCACACTAAATATCTAGTTACTTATCCCCAATATTTCAATTTGATTAACTAAATAAAGGCAGTGATATAACAGTGTGCATCCCACTCAGCAGACAAGAGGCTACATCTTTATACTTATCTTATCAACAAGCCCTTGCTTTATCATTACACTGACTCCATCAACTGCCTGAATGCTCAGGGTCTTCCCAAACTTATGCAGGCCTGACAACACCAGAGAGGCATTCTCAACATTGTTTTTATCAAGCTCCTGTTGGGAAAAAAGAGTCATTTGTTGATTCAAGTTGGCCTTCAAGTTGTTATGGCAATAGATTGAAATGTTTACTAACAATAGGTCTGGGAATTAATATTACTGCCCTTCCATGAAACATAAATACTTTAAAGATACTAATGCGAGGTAAGGAAGTTTATAGAACAACATCCTTATATTTCCAATCCTACCCTTCTGATCACTTTGTCCAGTTTATTGATGAACTGTTTGGTGCATTTCTGACACGCGTCTTCGTTGATGTCACCCTGCAGGAACTCTTCCAAGTTCTGGAATTCACTCTTCTTCAAAGTCTCATCAATCAGTTTTTCAAGCTTGAGGCAGGAAGAAACACAGGCTTAACTAACTGTAAATAAAGGGCCAGCTTGACAGCACACTGGTTTCTTCCTGGTGTATAATCACTTGCTATGCGGTAGGTTACAAGCCCAACTGAAGCTAGACCATGGGCATGAGACTGAGCTACTGCACCTGAAGTCATTCACAACCAGGAATTAAAGCAACTTCTACTTCTCTAGTGTTGTCTTTAAAATAACTGCATATTCATATTCCAAATGAAGTATTGCATACAATAAAACCAAGGAACCCAAAGAGCTGCAAAACAAGAACAAGGGAACGTGTACTAACTGTCCTTTAGAATACCATTTAAGCAAGTTTATATACATCTACAATATGGATTGTAAAACTCCCAAACGGCATTTATACTTTCACTTGTGGTAAGAGTTATATTGAACAGAATATGTAAGGAAAAGCCTGGGGTATACACACAGATGCCATGGCACCATGAAAAACAGGATTTAAACATGAATTGCTTAACCTTTCTATTTTTTCAAAGAAAGGATCATGGGCACATGGGCTTGCTAATCCCGATGCCTTAACATTACCTGGGCGTCTTGTCTAACTGGCATCTTGAGCAGCAAAAGAAAGAGGTCTGTAAAACAATACAGAATATGGCATCATCATTTGAATCTCACATGAGATCAACTTTTATACAAATATATCTGTTACTTTGAACCAGATCACAGAAAAAGATCACCTGTGGGTCTGTGACCACAGTGTTGTGTGCCATCTAGGGAAGAATACTCAATTTGAATTAGGTCACATTCAGCAGGAGTCTGAACAGATCAGGAGTTGAAATGTATAAAAACCTGCTTCTGGGCAAAATATTCTTTCTTGGTGCTCCAGTATAAATCAGCCTTTTGATAAAAGGTTCAGGCAGCCTAATAATGGCTTTAAAAATCTAAAATAAGCCAGTTTATGCATGTCTATCAAATAAAATTGGATCAGCAGTAATCAGCTACATACAGCAAATGAGCCTTGGTTTGAAGATTAATGGGTAAAGAAGGCTGTTAAACTCACCTTCTAAGGAATAGTGTGTATGTGTGTAGAAAGAAGTCAGCTGCATGAGGAAAGTAAAACACTCTGCTGCCCCTTAGAGGCATTTTCAATTGCTTTCAGAGTCAGCACACCTGACTGTACGGTTCATTTCAGTGGCATTATCTTACTGTCTTTAGAACCCTATGCTCAACTGACTTACACAACAGCAATAACAGAATATTTTATGTAATTCTCTGACCATAATCTATATTTAAGAGCGTGTTTACAGTTAATTGCAATTCACCTTAATGTTGTTTACAAAATATAAATATTATATATTTATTCGTTATGAGCTCTCCCACATCAATATTTAAAGAAATGTGGTGACTCGTGCAGTTAAACATCACTATGATCAAAAAAAAAAGAAAAAAGATAAGTTCCGAGGCATCGATTCTGAGTCGTGGGTTTCTAGGGCAAAAGCACCTCCCAGATCAAAATCCCAAAGATGAACAAGACCTGTAGTTTCTTTCTCTCTAGTCTAGGATATCTCACATACCGGTACATTTAATAACATTATACTATAACTTCGATCTACTACCAGGCTGTTCACTGTAAATAAACAGTGAAAATCATAAAATACCCAAAAATAATAATAACAAAAAAGAAAGGAAAAAAACAAGAACCTACCACCAACGCGGGCTGGCAAACAGTTTCTCTCGATCACATAATCTCGTAAACGGTTACTGTCGAAATACTTACTCTAAACAGAAGACATATACACCTAATTGTTTAGTATAACACGAAGCTGCGGTCTAGTTGAATACATCCATTCACACAAACGCAGTAACAGAACACTTCGACTCTCCCTGTTCGGTTGCGCCGGTGACTCGAGACGAGGCGCGCGAAAACCCCTCGAACCCGAGCGGTGCGCGCGCAGTGCCGCGAGGTGAGAGCGCGCCGTTACTCCGGAGCGTCTCGAAGTCGTGCCCGCGAAGCCAGGTCGTCGTACCCGCCGCAGCTCTTCTTAAATTATCGGTCGTTAACACCTTTCTGGCGGGTCGTAGCGTGGGAAATTAAAGAAAGCTTTAAACACTTGTACCTTATCAACAAGAATGGTTTTTGCGATACGAATATTCAACCAATTGAATATCTGCATTGTCTCTGCGGTCGTCCAATCATAAGTTAGCTGGGTGGGGGACATAAACTGTGTCTGTTTCAGGTGCAGGTACCGACTGTAAGTTGAACCAATAGGAGAGTCAGATTTCTGCCAAGTTTTACACAGATGTCCAATCATAAGCAAGCAGAGGCCGTTCACGGTATTCTGCATGAAAATTGGAGGCGACTGAGTAGCCAATGGGAAAGTGAAAGATCTGACAGCTGTCCAATCATTCGGGAGCAGAGGCGGGGTGTTAATATGCCAGTAAACACTGAATTTCGCCGACTGTTATTGAGAAAAATAATACATTTCAGTATTTAGAATTTAATTTTCTATCTCTATTTTTATATTATTTCACCAGACAAGACACACCGTAGTATATTTAGTTACGAATCCTCTTTATCTGAATAATTGTACTGGAGATGAGCGATCTTTAAAACACTGTAGTGTTGACAAATTTGTCAAATTGAAACAAAGCGAGACGCTATCTACACTTGTACTTGTATCTATTATTATGTGTATCAGTAAAAAAGTATACAGGCAAAAACAAACGTCTTTTAAAATGTTTTAATAACTTACATTCCTAACAGAAACGACTTGTGTGAAAAGTGCCTCATCATGAACAATCAGCGATTACAGCATAATATTGGCTAGATTTGTATTTGCAGTTATTTTTTTCTGAAAAGATCAATTTTTTTAATGTTACAAAAATCCCAGTAAATAACATAATCCAGTATAGTTTGCGAATCTAAAAGCTGCTGGTGTACATTAGCATTCACTCAGGGTGTGTAATGTTAGTGGCAGCCTGTCACACACATTGCTAGATGCCTCTGCGCTGTGGCTGATTGGAGCGCCCAGTAAAATATGAAATGAATCAAACTGCAATGCGGTGGCAGTCCCTGTTGAAAGGTGCATTACAGCCACGGGCTCGAAGGGTATGGCTAGTGCAATAACATACAAACATTACAATGAAACGTGTCATTAGCACTAATGTGGTTAACTTACTGTGCAGGGATGGAAATAGATCTTCTATTGCATAGCAGTTCCACCCATTCCAGGTTTTGTTATGAGTCTGATTAGCCCCAGTGTACACAACAAACTCAGGGGAACTCATAGTAGAACCAGGGATTGGTCAACCTGCTATGCAATGGGAGTCGTATTTCCATCCCTGCTGTGCAACCTGCTGGAATACAGCACTGCTTCACAGATGGACTTCACTCTCTGCATGTCTGAGCTGAAGTGCAATGTCCACAATGCATGCCTCTCATGCTAAGCTGGTAATATCTTGTGCTGATATACTGTCGGTCCAGCTCCTGTTCCAGAGCAATGCGACATTCATCTCGTCTTTTCTGCGCTCAGATCCAAGCCCAATAGAAACAGACCGACTTCAGATCCATGACTGATTCCAACTGATCACGTCCACTTCCAGTGCATAGTTTCACCTTCCAAACAAGCTACAGAAATACTGAGCCGCATCAACAAAGTCTGCGCTATCATTCACCTGAAAGGATTGGTAAAGTTATTAACACTAACAACAATGAACTTTCCAAAATATGATGCTGCTCTTGTCTGCTATAAACTGCAGCAGGTCTGCTTTGCAGGGCAAAAAAAAAGAAGTGCAAACTTTGACACTGACACGCGACAGTGTTTCAATGCACGACAAACTGTAACACCTCCAGCTACTTAACCCTAACACTCCATAACATGCCACCTGCTATCTTCATCACAGGCGTTGTAGGATTCAATATTTGGCACTTTTTAAAAGCAGACTGAAGCGAAGCAGGGCAGAATTTAAAATTGAAACAAAACAGGAGACTACAGCACACTGCTTCAAAGTGTTCTTTTATGATCAGCTCTAGTAAAGAGAACTGTAGGCGATGCCGGTGTGTGTGCAGGCTGCTCCATCTTCCTCAGCTCTCTCCGAGGAGGGGCTCAGATGAAGTGTATCCAGCTGTCTTCACACTCTTTAGGGACGGTCAGCTTGTAGCTGTGGCAGGTCAGGCTGTAGTTGCGGCCGCTGTTGTTGTCCCAGAACTCAGCCCCCAAGACCTGGTAGCGGATTGCGAACTCCAGGGAGGCTCCGGGCTGCAGGATGAAAGGGGGCACAGGCAGGCAAAACCGGAACACGTCCCATTCGGACCCTCTCTCTGCAGCCCCCTTCCCGCCCTCGCTGGAGTCCCAGCAGGCCTTGCTGTCGGAGCTGCTCTTCCAGGCCGTGAAGGAGTACCTGACGCTGACCTCCTTCCTGAAGGAGAGGTTCTGGACCCATGCAAGGCCTGTGATCCCCAGCTCCGAGCACAAGACCCTCTCCAGGCAAACCCTCTGCCGGGCCAGCCGCTCCAGGAAATCCTCTCGCTTGCCTTGCTCCGGTGGGAAGTCCGGCTCCAGGTAGGGAATGGAGATCACCAGGTCCCGGCCCGAAGCCAGCTCAGAGCTCAGCATGAGCCTGGTGAGGACGTGCAGGGGCACCGTGGGGTCTTCCCCAGCTCTGAACACCTTCACCTCTGCCAGCTCCAGACCTAGGGAATCCACAAAGCGCACCCTCCGGCTCCGGCCCTCCCTGGAAGGGCCTCCCTTTCTCTCGAGGGAGCAGGGCAGCGAGCGCGCCCGTCGACGGATGATGGGCCGTGGCTGGGGCTCACACGAGGGTCCTCGCGAGGCAGGCTCCTTGTTCATATCCTGCTGCCGGGGTGGTGGAGGGCGGATCTTGACCCTGCCCGGCTCCCCACTCATGACATCGCACCCAAATCCCTCTGCCAGCCGTGAGTGCTGGAACTGCCCCGAGATGTAAGCAAAGTCCCTGGGGGTCACCGACTCAACCTGTTTCTGCAGTAGCTGCTGCTGGGGGAGGTGGTGCTCCCACTTGAAACTGGGCCTGTGCATTGTTCACCTGCACAGAAGAACACTAGGCAAATAAATATGAACAAAACGTAGAGGCGTAACTAGGGGGCTGGCGGGGGTCCATCATTGATTCTGATTATTCGATTTTTATATTTTTACCAGGAAAAATAGGTAATAGTAAGTGATTGATAAGTATCCCCGTTTTGATTACTGTAGGAGGTTAGTCAAACAGTACCTATAAATAACTTGTGGTTCAAATGTGGTTTGGTTAAATTTTCTTCCAGCTTTTGAACAGATTTAATTTCTTCTCAAACCTAAGTTCTAGACAGGATTGTTTTCAAAAAACGTCATTCTGGCTGGCTGTCTATTTTAAAACATTACATTCAACGAAAAAGCTCCGTTTTTTATTCCACTGTTACATAAGTTTAGTGTTTGTTGTTCCAGTTCAGCAACACAGCGCGTACTGTGTCAACGCTCAATTAGTCACGTCCGCCGAACACTGTATAGTTCATATTATCAGAAATCCAAGAAGTCGTCGAGTTTCTTCAGCGAAGCATTTACTGGCCGGGGCACAAACTACCTGCTACCGTGCAGCTGCCAGCGTATCTGCAATTATCCGACACATTTTGCAGAATCTGGGTCCGTCTTTCTGCATCCTGCAGCACGAAAGCCTCTGATATCCGTACAGTAGCACACTGGCCTGCTTGGTGCGTATCTATGTGTATGCGTTTATTTTATTTTTACAGCTTCACTGTTGACACAGAATGTGTGGTGTGCTTTGTGGGATTTGTAGTTTTATAAAGAATAACATTTTTAAATGCATAACAGTGTAATTTTAGGAAATTATAATATTTAATGTAACGGTTTGAGAGGTTAGGCTACATATGATTTGTCAGTGACTTAAGGAAATTAATTTAGTCGGCCTGCAGTAATCTAGTTTGGGTCTTACCTATGGACTTCAAGTCCCAGAATGCAATGTTTATCAAACGCTAGCCCGACCCCTTTAAGCAGTTGGATACAGTGAGGAGATAAACAAACCTTTAGCAGAAGGTAAATAAATCCATTAAAATAGAAGGGGCATTCGTGTTGTGTGTTTATGTAAAAAAAAAATATATATAATTGTGCCATATTTAATCCATTTCGTGTAGATGCAGCAAGTATATAATGTGTTTGTGTGTGCGAACAAGTGGATTTAAAAAAAATAATAATTACACAGTACTGGATTTTGTAATGGAACGAATACGTGCTGCATTTTTGAAAAATAGAACAACAACTTAAAAATAAAAAAGTGACGTTTTAACAATATTGAACCGCCGCATTATTTTCAGACAGGGACAACGTTTGATAAATGAATACTGCGTATCTGTTTAGTTATACCACATGCAGTGCTAATAATACCAATAAAACAGTGTTGTTAGACATGATCGACTCCGCGGAGTTTCGTTCTTAGCGAGGCCACTGTTATAAATTGCCTTGTCTCTGAGAGGTTCAGCATGGGTCCGAGTTTGCAAGAGAGACCCGCTTCCGCGCTGAAGAAGTGCGTATCCAAAGAGCAGAACAGAAGCAAAGTATCAGGCGGATCAGCACCCAGGTCAGAGACTGGATATTATTATTATTATTATTATTATTATTATTATTATTATTATTATTATTAGTTGTTATGCCCTATTTGCTGGTAGTTTTTTTCTTTTTTTTAATTGCTTACCAATGTTTATATTTAATTCCCTACTTTATTTCCAGCCCTGTTCTAGATTCTTGTATAGAAATACAATTATATATTTTCTCCTATGTAAAATTAATTATACTACTGATTGCTTGGCAGCTCTAAGAAGGGGAAGGCCAACCAGAATCATCGGACCCTGAAAAAGGCAGGTCCACAGCCCAAGCATGTGACGCCTCATCAGGGCAAGGACCCAGCACAGGCTGAGAGGGTAAGGCCAGTGTAGTAGAAGCTAGATGTCTCAGTGACTCACAGTGCACCCTTCCATTGTACATAGTCCCCTGTATAATGTGATAACACCATGAGCGAATGTTCTGCAAAGCAGCTGGAGCATGCAATCGTGATTACCTATAGAGTTTATAATTAAGTAGCTAACTTTTCATGGTAATGAGTTAACCTTACACCATTAGAAATCGATCAGTACTGTTACAATGTGAGCTCTGTGTTGCGAGATAAATAACTGTGACCTACATAAGAAAAGGTGACTTTTTTAAGTAGCCAATGAGGGCCCTTCTCAGTTGTCATTGTGCTTCTGTATGTGTTTCTGACTGCCCACATTGTGATTGCAGGGGACCCAGAAGAGAGGGAACAGGGCCAAACCTGTGAGCACCTCATTCGCAGAGAGCTCCCCTCTGCTACCTGGAGGCAGAACTTGGTGAGAAACGCACACGCACACGCACACACACACACACACTGCACCTTGAAACGGGCTCACAAGCCAATGGCCAGGACGTGACTATTGCTGTCTCAGGATTGCAATGGGTCCAATGGAAAGCATTTTTCATAATACATTTTCTAACCTTAATGTTTATATTTCTTAACACCAACTCTATTGATACACACGTGCCTCTATATGTCATCTGTTACAGTTGCAAAGACTATTTATGTGACCCAAGAGTTTGGTTTCCGCAGGCCACCTGGAGCGACAGAGCTGAAGCAGGGCGTTTCTGCCTCCACGGTGAGCAATAAGGGGAGAGACAACGGGGAAAGCACTGTAGAGTCACCTGGCTCAGGCAGGAACAGGCCCAAAATGTCTCTTCCGCTGGCCCCTGGTGCCTCTGAACCCTGCCCTGTGTTGACGGAGAGGCAGCAGGTCCCCAGCATTGAGACCCTGCAGCTGTACGAGGGAGAGGCAGAGGATGCAGACAGCGCCAGTGACCTCTCAGACTCTGAGAGGCTCCCAGTGCCTCCCTCCCCCTGTTCGCCTCCTCAACTCCACCTGCGGGCCGAGGTCATCGACCCCAACGACCTTGACCCCTATTTCCCAGGACCCCGGGGGAACCAGAGTGGCTACAGCTACCCAGACTCCCTGCCTCCTCCCTTCAACACCTGGAGCCTGCGGCAGCTGGCTCTGTTCCTGAACACGGAGGGGCGATGCGCTCATCGTCCGCAGCCTGTGGGCCAGCTGGAGAAGTACCTGGAGCGCCTCCTGCAGCTGGAGTGGCTGCAGATCCAAACCGTTGAGGTGGAGATCGGCAAAACAACCACCCCCGCCTCTGCCACTGCCAGCGCCCCCGCCAGCCGCCCCAGACCCCACACAGCGCCTGCTTGGTATCTGAGCTCGCCCAAGAGCATCCGGCAGTGCCAGCGTGCCTTCCCAACTGCCTTCCTGTCCTGCCTGGGGAATGGCTCTGCCCCTCGGCTCTCCCGGGCAGCTTGCCCTCACTGCCGGGTCCGCTACCCATTCTGTAACGGCTCCTGCCGCTCATACGCATACCAGCGCCACTCCCGGCTCAATCCAGTCCAGCAGCGGGGTGGAGGTTTGGAGGATGCGCAGAAGAGGTGCAGCAGCGAGACGAGGGCTGCTGTTAACAGGGGGAGGGGGGCCCAGACGCAGGGGCAGAAACCAGGGAACCCCTCCCCGCCGAACAGCTACCTGAGGCGCATGCAGTCCACCGGCAATATCAGGAACCCGACACCGTTGGCAGACACCACTGCAAAGCCGCAGGCTGCACAGAGGAATGGCGGTGTTGGGTCCACAGCTGGCAGGAACGGAAGACGGAGGGGGCCCGCGGTTGGGAAGGCGGGTGATGTGGAAAGTGGGGTCTCCTTGGGCACTCGTGGGAATGTGCATGAGGGAAGTCCCCTGAGGAAAGGTGGCAATGAGAGGCAGCGGGCCCCAGTAGGGGTGTCGGGCCAGGATATCAAACCAGGAGGGTCGTTGGTGGGGAGGAGGGAACCCCCCCCTGTCTCAAAGGGCCCCCCCTGTGCCATGTCCAATGGGAAAGTGAAACGCGTCCAGTTCCTTACTATATAGCCACTTACCAAACGATCAGGTTTCCTTCTGCACCCAACACTTGAAGAAAATGTTTCAACGATGTGTTCATTAGCAACTGTGTTCATTTTCAGTGCTTTCTCAGAAACTGCTCAATTCAAACTATTTAAAATGCTTTTTTTTTAATGTGCTAAAGCCACATGTGGTCAATCAAGATTTACAGTACAGCAATTGTGATTTGTATCTTTTATGTAGAGAGATAAGATCTCTGCCAGATCATACTTATTAGGGGAGTACAAGCACTGCATTTAAATATAGTTTTAAAAAGTTAAATAACTTTTTAGATACAGCAACTATTTCAATTTGTATTATTACAGTCACGATGAAGTCTTATTTAAGCAGTTAGCGTAGTATGCAAGCTATTTGCTGCCAGTTCAGTTTTTAAGAGTGAAATACAGTTAGTTCCCACTTGGTCTGTCACTGAAGGGTTAGTAGGAGCGACGTTTTATATATATATATATATATATATAGAGAGAGAGAGAGAGAGAGAGAGAGAGAGAGAGAGAGAGAGAGAGAGAGTTGCATTGTCCTTTTAAAAGGTTTTGGTTTTTTTGTAAATAGCATCTCTACAGAACATACAGAATGGACTGTAATGGTGCATTAAAAAGTTTTCATTAACTTTTCTGAAAGTAGGATTAATAATATCAATTGTAATAGACATGTGTAGTTTTAACATAAAGCAAAAATAAGAATCTATTCTGTTGTGTCATGTTGTATGTTTGTAAACTTAGTAAAGTCATATTTCAGGAATGGAAACTGCCCTCAGTGTAAAGTTATAATGTCTGTCGAAGGACTGAAAGATATCAATTGTGATAGGAAAAATATATTTTGATGTGTACCGTAAAATATTTTGTTGAAAATGTTGCAATGAGTTTTCAGGAAGCCGGATTTTGTCTTTTTAGAAGCTTGAGAATATGTCTGAAAGATGTACTTTTATATTGATTGTTCAGGCAAGAAATAGTCTTGTTTATGTGTCTTTCCTACGCAGTGTGAGACTTCTGGTTGATCACAATAGGTGCTTGTTTTGTTTATAAACGTTAAGCTTAGCTGCTGTCTTGGGAACGACGTTACAGAACGTGATTTAAAGTTTACATGAACCTTTTTGTTACAATAAGGTGTTCCATACGTTGAATGTATATTTGGCGGGTTACTGAAATAACTTATTTTTTTAGTGTGTCCTATCATTTTATTTATTGTAGAACTTCACACACACATCTTTTGTTACACAGAAATGATTCTGAAAATCGACACACACAAACACATTTACTAATAATTGGTTTAAATGGGTTAATTGTAGAGTCCAAAACAATGTCAGGATCTGTTTCGTTCAGAACTTCAACCAGCTTCTATTTATTCTAGAACATGTGATTGTAACCAGAATTCGTGAGTCAGGGATGAAACGAAAATGTGTACCTCAAGCGTTTGAAGGTTGTATTGTGTATTTGCAAATACTGTATTTTATGGGGTTTTTTGTTGTTGTTTTTCAATAAATCTGCCTATTGTAAAGCATAGCAAGTATATACATTTCTGTTTCTTATCACGTCACGTTTTATTTATTTATTTATTTATTTTTTTGCAATTTATAAGCATAGATTATTAAATACAGAATTGTTGCATCTTTTTTTTTCTGAAGGCACATAACGCAATTGTAGGTTCTAATCAAGGACAGTGTCGCGGTGACAAGAGCCAAGCGTGTTTCCCCGGAACACTTCTTTATGCATCCTTGTTTCCCTTCTCGGAGATGTTTGTGTGGTGGCTTCGTTTCCGGAAATATGATGGACTCTGAAAAGGTGTTACAGTACCTGTGTGAAGTGGAGGAGGCAGCCGAAGAGGTTTTAGCAGATAGACAGCAGGTGAGGAAGTGAACGTGCATACTCTACGCTTTGATTTTTAAATCGTATTCATCATCGCGGAGATACGTGTGAATCGATTTGGCGATTCTAATAGACGGTGACATGTTGGTTTGTTGATAATGTGGGGCGTGTTTTCGTGCTCACGGAGTGTTTGTTAACGAGGAATATTTGGATTAAAAATCACGTTGGTAGCAGCGTAATTTAGCAATGTTTTGTGGGGTCACCCATGTTGTGGAACCTATGTATTTAGCAGGGTTTGCTACCAGCACATTTCGCTGTAGTGTCGCAGTGTAGCCTGACCTGTTTTACCCGGTCCCCTCAGATTGTGGATCTGGACATCAAAAGAAACAGAAACAGGGAGGCACTGAGAGCGCTGCAAGGTGACAGAGAGCAGGCTGGTAAGACAGGGCTGTTTCTGGGCTTGTCATGAATTCTACCGCTTATGTTCGTGAACTGGGCCGTCATTAGCACGTTCAATCTCCTGGTGTTCAGAATCAAATGTATGGCCAAACAATGCAACTTCCAAAACGTGCGTGTGTGTGTATAATCTATATATGTGTGTGTGTGTGTATAATCTCACCATCAGTAATTCAAAGTGTGTATGTGTTCACATTTAGAATTAAATTTATCATAATTTGTGTTGATCTGTAGCATTTAAATTATGTCTGTGAATGAGACTGATTTATTGTTTTATCAAAATTCTGTGAGGTGCTTTTTTTGGTCTTGGACAGCATGTTGTTTAACAGAACACTTCATTTATTTATTTATTTATTTTCAGACAAGGTGAAGGTTTGCTTTGGGAACATGTTCATTAAGCTACCTAGAACAAAGACCAAAGAGATGATTCAAAAAGGTTTGCACATTTAAGGAATTCTAAGCTTGCACTAGGCAGCTTCTGCCCTGGAATGTCGTTCCATCGGAGGTTAACATTTTCAATTTATTACATTTGTTATTTTTTATTGTTCTTCACAGACCAGAAACAGCTTGATAAGGAGATTTGCGATCTAAGAAACCAACTGAAAGCGAAAGTGAATCGACTGAACGATTTGCAAGGTATGAAACCCATTCCGTTTTCCCTTGTCAATTTGTCATTCAGATGAGTTTTCAGAACCCCGTCCTAAACACTGCAAGGCTGTAAAGAATATCTGCTCATACACTCGACCACTCTGTTCTACACACTGCAAGCTTTTATCATAAGCAGCACTGTCTGATCAAAGGCTGCTGTCCATGTTACCTTTACATCATCTCTCTGTTCCCAGGCAAGCCAGAACTCCGGGGTTTCAACCTCGCCCCACTCACGAAAGAGGAGCTGCAGGCTGTTAACATGCAACTCAGAAGATGAACTCCACCCAGGGTTCATCGTCTTGGAGAATCAGCTGTGACTGTAACTGTGTTACCTGCCGTGGACAGAAGTCTTTGCTTGTTTGTGTGGACTAAAAACTTGTCTTTTGTAATAGGAGCCTTGGTTCAGAGTCTGTCTTTCACTTCAATATGGCAGTGTATTTGTAATGCATCTCCTCTCTGTCTTTGGTGAGCTTGCACTAGACAGAGGGCCTGAGTGAAATATTCAGAGGGTACAAGTCATTCATGTGTGAGCGTGAGTCATTACAACACCTCGGTAAGCCATGCTGGCACAGTGATCACCCATTGTGTACTTGTTTCGGCCAAAAAAAAAAAAAAAAAATCGTTTAGTTTTTAAGGTAGTCTGGCACATGCACCAGGATCCATCAATCACATTGTTGGGACTGCATTGTTACCACGATTAAAATAAAATGTGTTTTTTTTTTTTCCGGTAAAGCTGCTACAGAACTGTCATCCACTTGAGTCTTGTTTTAAAAAATGATTACTAAAACATGTTTTAACTGCTGGTCAGCCTAACTACTGATGTCACTATTGTTCTCTTTCTGCTCTGGCTTGTCCGAGTCCTCTTCCTTTGATCTCTCAATCCCTCTGTGGGTTGGCTGTTTCCTGTCATACTTTCTTCTGTCCTGGGAGGGGGTTCAGAAGCTGCCTCAGCTGTATCTTCCTGTCATTTACATACCCTGGAAATCCAAAGGGAGAATATTAGTTTATAGCCTGAAACCAGAATACCAGTCAGGGCAGGTGCATGGGAAAATGACTGTCAAGGGTTCAACTCTATAACCGTTTAGATGTGTGAAAGGGTTTTAGGAAAATACAAATATATTCAATTAACAACTGCACTTTGATCAGTTTTTATTCTGATATGTTGATTAAATCAAAACACAGGCATGACCACTCTGCCACATTCACATATCTTTGGTTGTGGATTCCTCTGTCCACATCTCCTACCTAAGTGAGTATTGTTAAGTGTACTGCATCTTGGCTAGTATTCAGAACATGCCATAGCTGAGACTATTACCTCCAATGAGATACGGATTCTCAATGTAACGCTGACCCACGTAGCTCTCCACCTGCTTCTTGTCCTTCTGACCCTCTGAACGGTTCCCATCCTGAAATAGAGGGGGGGGGGTCGAGATTCAATATTAAGGCAAAGGCTAGAATCAGTATTAAGAAACTCAGGTGTAAGCTTAGCACTGTGGTAAATGCTTTGTTACTGTAAGACGAGGCCAGTGTAACTGCAGTACAGCTGGTTGTTAAGAAATGGGGAGTGAAAGTAGTCGATAGCATGGGTTACCTTTTTCCAGTCCATGATATACTTTAGTTTGCGAAAGAGGAAGATGCCCTTTCCCTGGGACCTGGCAACCTGCAATCAACCAGAAAGGACACAGTGAAGTGCGAAGGAGCTTTGAAAATCCTCAATGAAGCAATAGTGTAGTTTAAAACTATCTGTAACTTACTAAAAACCCCAGCATGTAGACTGATTCTGTTGAGTAATCACAGCACTTCCTCATGAGTGACCTCAGCGGCCTCACCTTACCGGCTTCGTGATCCAGGTGCTCCAGGGGCTCCTCTTGAACCCCTCCACAAACAGGTGATACTTGCAGGGCAGCTCAAAGGTGCGGGGGGAAGAAGTCACACTTGGTCGCCTCCTGCCTCCCCGCCTTGCACTCCAGCAGCTTACGGTATCTCTTCAGGTTCTTCACCATCAGATTCTTACGAGTCAGCTTCCCAGGGGAACAAGAGCCAGTCACTAAACACACCTGAAGAAGGGGTGCATCATTTCCAACCCCACACCAAAGGCACCCTAACCCACGAGTGACTGCAGCATACACGACCTTCATTTCACAGCAGTGCAAAACCATTGCAGGCTTTACTGTGAGCTCGTTACAGAGGAGCCTGCTGGTACCAGGATATGTCAAATTAGGCTGATGTTTGATTTATCAGTCCTATTAAGGCCTGAAATGACTCCAGCTGCTATGCAATGGGAGTCTCAACTGATAAACTGTTAGTATTGGAATTTCAGCGCCCGTATTTTCCCGGAGCCATCCGACATCACACCAGTAAAAATCCCACTCGCTTTCACTGGCAATGATGACAGAACAACATCACACCAGTGCAGATTTCCACACAAGGGTAGAAACAAGGAATTTGCATTATAAGTAGCATTAAAACTATCATTAAACAGCTTAAAACAACCATTTAACCAGCATTAAAATGGGGACACGCTGCATAAAACATATCCTTTTCTTTCATGTGATCTTTGTAAAGCCAGTTCTGTATAACAAGAATGGATAGTGTGCGTATGGTTGCATCTGCATCTAGCGCCACCAGGAAAGAGGGGTCAGTACAAAACTCTCATAACGTCTCCTAACACCCGGCCAGACACGCGTGTCGTGTTTTCCCAACCCTTCAATAAAGACGCCAGACTCACTCCTTCACTTCCACCCAGCTCTGTCGCGGCGCATCTTGTTTCGTGTTTATCAGGCTGCACTTAAACCGGATACAGTTTCTTGGCTCGCTGACGGTGCAAAAAAGGTATTGCAATAAAACAAATGTAACAAATATAAAAACAAAACATAAACCCCTTTCTTTGTATTCACGACAACAGACATTTAACCACCGCTTGAAGTTTGCAAGCCTTACATCGAGGTACTCTGTTCTTACTCTTCATGGGGAGTTCCTCCTGCCTAGAGACACACGTTGTCGAATTACCTTCTGTTTGTTGATAATGTAAATTGAGACTAAACTGTCACAGATTTGAAATGAAGGTATTTATTAAAACCTTTTTTGACATTTTTTTTTTGTTTGTTTGTTTTGTTTAGTTTGTTGTGTGTATCTGTAACCCTGGCGACTGTTGAAGTCCGTTTCGTTGTCAGTATTCATAATTGCTTAAACGGTCAATATTTAATTTAGTACAGCTTTGAACCACCAGAGGGCACTGTTTCCTTACTTTTCTTCAAATAATAACAGACGGTGCTGTGATTTCTTTTTTTCCCAGAGAAAATATAGTTTGTTTATAAAATAGCTAGTTTTAAATAGACCCCGTTGTAAAGCAATCTCAGTTGTTACCAGGTCTACATGTACAATTATTCCATGAACACTGATCCAAGTAATATCCTTATTCCAGTGCGCGGACTTTGTTTTTTTTTTTTTTTTTTTTTTTTTTCACAAGGGGGCGCCAGCATTGCAAGCAGAAGGCTTGGGTATTTTAGAGTGGAAATCTAAAAAATATTTAAAAAAAAAAAAAAAAAAAAAAAGTTAACATTTTGACCATACTAGACTTCTTCAAGGATAAGACAAATGGTGGGGTTTTGACAGAACTCTGTGGAAGAACAAAATAACAAAGTCGTGTTGGTGAAAGAAAAGGGATAATGAAAGTTACTGTTTTCTGAGCTGTCACTGTGAGGAGATGCTTGGCTGAACCGGCACTTGCTGAATAAAAACGATTTGAATGCGTCTGTTTTCAGCTTGCACCCTGATGCAGTCTTTTCCCTGTTCTGGAAGGTGTGTCTGTGTTTGTTGTTCTGGTGTATAGTGTCTATTCCAGGTACAAGCATTGACTCGGCTGTTGGAAGTGAAGAATATCTCGACGGTTGAAACCAGGACGGCTTTGGCACTGAACGAGTGCATCCTGTGCAAATCCCAACATGCTCAAACTGTAAATCTCATCTGACAAGTTCGCAGGGGTTCAGTTAATTAAAGGAAACGCAACAGTTCAAATTAGGTAGAATAAACAGGGGTTCGTTAACCCTATAGCTTACACAGTGTACTTCTACTTCAAAGAGTGTCTTCATAGCAGTGACAGCAGGCAGGGTGCACTCAGTCATACAGTATCCCAGCACTTTGTTTTGCGCTGCAGTCAGCATGCTCGCAATAAAGATGTCCATTAGAAATAACAAGCAGCTATGAACCCTGTTCTCAATCCATACAGCCTTATGGAATGTTTTTATGTGGTGCACATACTGTATAAATGGCATTGCAGTTAATCTTAAACAAACACAAATGGACTCCTAGTTAAGTTTTTTAGCAGGTTTGTCATGTAGTGAATGATGAATGTATGTTTTGTGATATTGTAACATTAACCCTTTAGGGTCCCCACCCCCTGACATCCATCTGACAAAACTGGACCTATCACTGGAACTTTTCAGCACACAATAACACAACTAGAATGTGTGAAATGCATCTGGAATGTTCCAAATCTGAAAATACCCAATTCAGTGCATTATCTGTTGACTCAGAGTCCTTATGTATGACATATGGGCCTGTAAGAATCGAGTATAATAGAATTGAATGTAAAAAAAACAAGCAGGTGGTGTGAGAACATGAAGGGTCATTATCGCAAAGGAGTGGCTAAGTGTAACTCACATGCACATATGAAGGTGCTGATAAGCAGTCTGTGCTATTAAAGACCTTTAGGCTCTCGTAATTATAGAAAGACCAGTCGGGGGACCAATTAATTGGTGCCCTAGTGGGTGTGTACAGAGAGCCCCCAGCACTGCTGCTTGCAGTCTGGGTGGAGCAGTTATGTAACCCTGCGTGTGTGGGTGGGACGTGCAAACTAAGCCAGTGAGAATGCTAGACTCGCAGTCCTTGTGTGGTGACACCGGGATGATGTTGTGTTGCTGTGCTGTGTTCTGTGTCACATGTTGTGAGTGTGGGTGGGACTGCGAGGGCTGTGTGTTCTTGTGTTTGATGTTTTCTCGAGGGAGGGGGTTAGTATTATTGGTTATCTGTTAAGCAGCTGGAAAGTGCAGTGTTAGCTCACACTTGGAGACCACACTTTCCTTTTTATAAGGTGCTAAATCATCTGCAAAGTATTGACCGACGAAGCCCCCCGGGGAAAAATAAAATGTATTTATTTTTCTGAAATGTTTTAGTTGCCATAGTCACAAGATGATGTGCATGTTCTCTCAGAAATGGTTTGGCATCCTGCTCTGGATAGAGGTCTCTGTCTTAGTGATGTCATGTGCCAGCACTTCTTTTTTGATTATGTTCCGCTCTGGTATATCAAACCGTCTAATCAAAAGAAGAGACACACTGTATACAGGACCAGTGCTGTTACTGGATTCACTTGTCATTTTTGTATTCACTTCCTTTGCATGACATGTGTTTGATGCGGTTACTTAGAATTCTTTTATGGAACAAAAACAAACCCAAATACATTCCAGATATTTGGCTTGGTACAGTTGTTTGGTTTGACAGACAGTTTTCTGTTGCACTGTCATTTACAGTACAAATTGAAAGCATGTAAGAGAAAATCTACCAAAGCTGCCCTGTTCAATAAAACTGTTTGAGCAGGAATCACTTCACAGGATCTACAGCAGGCTATAGAGGGTGGATCTCAGGCAGTTAATAATAGGCATAGCTATCCAGGGTGCCTTGTCTCTTTTCCACATGATAAATAAGACATTCAGTGTTGGGAGAGGCTTCAGATTGGCTTGCGGGCATCTTTTAATAGAGATGTAAGCACCTGGCATGCCTGCGCAGTGAAGCTAGGATACATCTCAATTAGCATGTGCTGTGTAAGAGGAAGAGCAGCAGTAACACATCGTTAGGAATATCAAGGTGGGAAGATGAGGAAACTGAACTCCCTGTCATTGAGAGAGCCGCTCGCCACCTGTGGATGAACGTCTCCCTGGTGTGACCCAGCCCAGTCCAGTAACAAACACCCTCTCCTTGTTAGTTGTTGAATTCGGCACAGGGTTCCCACCACGAGTAAGCATTGGACACTTCTGATTTGTTTCTTTACAGTAAGGCTTATGCTGTGCTCATAGTATACTTGGCTTCAGAATAAGGCTTTGCTGAAGATGCCACAGTGTCAGGTGACCGCATTTCATTTGCAGCTCAGCTGCCAAAAGGGAAGACAATGTGTTGACAATAAACATAGCAAAACAGTTCTGCCTTGATCGCTTGATGAGATCGGTTCAGCTTAAATATATAAACAGCACTGAACCGTATAATCTGCCTTTTAAGTGATAATTGATGACTGATGATCTTACCATATGCAACACAACTGGGCGGATTTTAGGGCAGTAGTACTTTTTAAACGATAGTAATGCATGAGCTACAGGTGTAGACATCGATGTACTTTACTGTATCTTGATACAGTGTGTGTTATTTCATATGTGACCAAAAACCGTCCATCACTACCTGTGGTCCACCAAACGACTTGTGAATGATGAATAAGTGTGATTAATAATTACTATGAATATATTTCAATGACGTTTGGTATTGTTTCCGGTATGGTGCTGATAAAGGTTTATGAACTACGCATTATATTTCCGTTTCCTTAGTGTATTGTTGCATCCCTAATAGAGTCAGCCAGTGGGTCTGTGTGTCTTCAGCAGCAGAGCGCTCAGGGTTCAGTGTCCTGCATCACTAAACACGGGCCAGCATGGAATGTGGCCTCTGATCAAGTCTGCAATTGGAGATGGTTTGTATTTCTAAAGCTGTGAAGTCAAGTCAAGTCCTCTCTGGGGATAGATTATTCATCGGTGCACATGTGGAATAATTTTTACCAGTCAGAGGAGGTCATCAGCATTGCTTTGGGTTGTTATTCTGCATTTGAAGTCTTGTTTCTTTGATGTTTTCCTCTTTGATGAGCAGAGCTCCTCACAAGAACGGCAACTACAGTACTAGCGCTGGCTCCTCGGGGTGTGAAGTACCTGTACCCTCTAAATCTGCAGCACCTGTACCCTCTAAATCTGCAGCACCTGTACCCCTCAAATCTGCAGCACCTGTACCCCTCAAATCTGCAGCACCTGTACCCCTCAAATCTGCAGTACCTGTACCCCTCAAATCTGCAGCACCTGTACCCCTCAAATCTGCAGCACCTGGACCCTGCAAATCTGCAGTACCTGTACCCCTCAAATCTGCAGCACCTGGACCCTGCAAATCTGCAGCACCTGGACCCTGCAAATCTGCAGCACCTGTACCCCTCAAATCTGCAGCACCTGTACCCCTCAAATCTGCAGCACCTGTACCCCTCAAATCTGCAGTACCTGTACCCCTCAAATCTGCAGCACCTGTACCCCTCAAATCTGCTGTACCTGTACCCCTCAAATCTGCAGCACCTGGACCCTGCAAATCTGCAGCACCTGGACCCTGCAAATCTACAGCACCTGGACCCTGCAAATCTGCTTTCAAAAGCCGGTGTCAGGGAGGATCCAGATGCTCTTAGAGTCGTCTCCCAGGATTTACATCAGACGTTTTGGCCTCTATTGATGAGTGATCCAAACCCCAGAACTAATCCCAACACAAGACATGTACTTATTAAAATACTCTCTGCGAAGTTCCTGTCCAGTTTAAGATTCATTTAGACATATCATTTTTTAAATGCCATTGGTGGCAGATTTCCGTGTGCATACAGTACCTGTTCTATTCATGTAATTACACATTTTCAGGCAGATTCGTATTTATTTTTGCAGGGCTCATTAGATTCTACAAGGGCGTGTAGTCTCCTGTATTATAGTGACTTTTATAGATATTGTTTTCCAGTGTGAGGTGAGTCACGTTTTCTAATGCTTCGTTTCACAGCCAGTATAAATAATCTTTGGTTTCAGTGTAATCTAATCATTTTGAGAATGCTACTGAATCACGCACAGCTTAACAACCATTAAATAAATAAATAAATAAATAAATAACAATGTCATGATACTGAAGTCAACCACACACATGCATATGAAATGGTCAGGAACTCACACACACACACACACACACACACACACACACACACATGTTATTCATACACTGTAATGTCTTCTTTAGAGCAGAAGAGCGAGGAACAAGGTGTTGTGCGCCAATCAGGAGGTACCAACTTCACTTTAAGTTCTGATTTTCCAAAAAGAAATGTTTTATAGCGTGAAAAGCTGGAAGTAATTAGTGATACCAAATAGAAACTGTAAGCATTAATTGTAGGAAGTACCAAGTGCTTTAGTGATTGCACTCATTAAAAATGTTTTATGTTTAGTAATCTTTTTATACTTTCTTGTATAGGATATAATTTTGTTTTTTAACCCAGCTTTTTGAATTGCTCCCACATGTTTAAAGTACAAAGCTGTTTAAGAACTCGCTTGCTGTTTAATTGCCATACCCCTAAGGTGATTTTTTTTATTTTTTAAATGCAAATAAATATAATTATATTTTTTTCCCCTTGCATTTTTTTTTTTTTTTTATTCAATTAGGGGAACCAGTGCAGAAGGGGTGCTGAGTGAATGGAGCTGTGGAGCCTGTTCTCCTGGCTGAAACAGCAGTTTCTGTCCAGTGAGGTGCATGAAAATCTACTCTCAGTTCTTCCTGGGCGCCTCCCTCCTGTCTCTGAGCACGATGGTGATGCTGGCAGCATGCCGGCACTGGCCTCACCAGCAGGAGGCGGTAGACAGGGGGAGGGGGAGGGGGAGTACCCGTGGCTGCAGCTTGTACGAGGCATGGTGCTTGTGTGCATGTTATTAACTGTTCCCTGGGAATGGATCCGTCTCTACCAGATTGAAGTGGCGAAGAAGATGACTGTGCTCTCTGAGGTATGTCGTTATCGTTTTGCATGCTCTGCATCTGTTCCCCTTCAAACTAAACAGAGTAAATGAGAGAGGCTTGACAGATGACTGGACCAAATTCAACAGCTCACAACATGCAAGCCTAGCATTGGTTTCAGAGCGGTTCTGTGTTCATCGGCGCAGGTGCTGTCTTCATTGAAGCAAAAGAATCTTCTTTTGCAGGCGATCTTGTGGCTGTGATATGAAAGGCATGATATAAATAGTTCTCTGGCTCTGGCTCTGTGTTTCTGCTGTTTAGGGCAATTGGTGAGAGGCTACTGCCAGCCGCAATATCAATATTTTTAAGGTCAAATTAGCTTTTGGGGTTGTCTTGGCTTATCCAGTAAAGGCGCTGCAGTGTGGAGGGTCAGTAATTTGATCAGAAGCTCACTGGTTCCTGCAGAGTTGCCAATCATGTCAAGGGAACCTCGCCCAAAGAGTCCAGGTGGAGACTAATCAGGCTGGGCCTCACCACCAGGTTTTAGTAGCTTGGCATCATGAGATCTAGTTCCTGCTTTAATGAAAAATATCGTCAAGAACTCACTGTTAAAGCCCGGGAGAATTGTAATGTCACCTTCACATCACTGCCAGTGGCTGTATCATTAGCTAGGGCTTAACTGAACTTCAACGCTGTGGCATGTTTTTGGCTTAATCTCTTTTATTTTTAAAATCTTGACTCTGTTGTCTAACATGAAGAAAGGCATCTGCAATCACTTTTCTAACGGCACAGGCTTTCTTACAGATCAGGCTGAAGGAACCAAATATTATAACTTGATCAACCAACGATCATTTGGGTGCGGTTTTACAATGTTTCATAAGGAATTTGTGAAAGGAGGGGGGAAGGGTGGATGTTTCAGTGCACCATTAGGTTGGGTCAGATGTCCAGGGGCAGTGGGGGGATGGTAGAAGAAGGGCAATGCCTGCTTGCTTGCTAGGTCATAAATGCCAGGCTGAAGCGAACATAACAACCGCAACGGAGGGGGCAATCATGCCCCACAGCTATCCTCTATTGGTTGAGTATATGAGTTTAGGGGGTAGGGATGGATGAATTGTCTGCTGTGTGCCAAATCCTGATAGGAGCAGGGAATTTTATGTAGGAACTATATAAACCATGTATGTGCTTTACCCCGGCAGAATACACTAGTTACTAATGAAGTGACTGTTATTCTCCGGAGCGCTCTGTATTTTGATGACCACTGCAATAAACCTTTGATGCAACGATCGGTGTGATCGATTGTCTCTGATCATCTCTGCACTTCATTTTGCGACCCTACAAGGCTTATTTCTGTTAGACAGTTTAGAGTGTGTTGAGGGGTGGTCCAGGCTTGGAAATGGATCTGTTTTGTGTAAGAATGGGAACACATTGTATTTTTGAACTCATCCAAGGAGAAGACTTTGACCTGGCACCCCTTTGTAATTTCACAGTGTCCCTTATTAGATGCGCAGAAAGGGATTGTATATGGAGTCATTAAGGAATGGGGAGAAATACCTCTATATTATGGGCCAGTTTGGTAAAAGCTCCCGATTTGGATGGTATGGTATCATTGCACATTAGTGATACAAAGGCTAAAGGAAAGCGTTTGCCCAAAGTGGCCTCCCATTGCCAGAAAAAGATATCTACTGTAGTGAAGCCAATATGATCTGAACTGCTTTATAACCACTTTCAGCCCTCTATACTGTACCTTGTAGTTTGAAGGTGTCTGATTTTATAAACGCCACCTGATACCAGGTTTGATGGCTCCCTAAACGAACAGCAAGGTTCAGTGGGTTCAAACATGCCGAGACTGTGTCAGGAAATGCCTTTCAGGTGTGGGCCCAAATGAGCACGCAGCATCCAGAGAACTGGGGGGGTCACAGTGGGGCTGGAACAAAGTCCTTGGCCTGGATTGGTCTGAGGTAGAGAGTAAGTACTGATTGCAAGAATAGTATCCATGGTATCATACTGGGGGTCCAAGTGAAAAAAAAAAACATAGAAGATTCCTGGGGTATTGGAGTCAAGTGTTTTAGCTTGATCTGATTGATTGAGTAATGAATGAGCTCGTTCAAGGGTTTTTCTGGATAGTAAAAATAAAACATAATATATAATTTATTTCTAGAAAAGGTGACCTCCCTTAAGTCCATCCCATTCTTCAGAAATCCCATGTGGCTGCCAATCAACATACTGCAGGTTTTTAATGAACTGAAAATACATTGAAGCCTGCAAACAAACAAAAAAATATGTGATTCAAATAAAGAATTAATGCACAAAACAGTCAGGGTAGTCTTATTAAACTGATGTAACATTTTGCTCAGTTTAAAAATAAATAAATAAGCTGAGATTTTATAGCCAATAATATGTCGATATGATTTATTGAGGTGATGTTTATTCCACTGATTACTTCCCATCTTATAGACCTTAAACTAGGCAGTCTGCCCCGCTGCTAGATCACAGCAGGGATGCAATGAAAGGGTTCAGATGCAAAGCAGCTCGCTACCAAACCCCGGACTAGCGACTGATTGAGTATTGTTCTTGCTGCTTTGTGTTGCTGGCCGACCGTCTCCCCTTCATACGAAAGAAAGGAACTGAACCCACCAGACTGAAAATGGTTTAAAATATGATTTCATAAACGATTCATCATCCAGATATCTTAATTAACACAAGATAAACGGGTCGTTGGCAAAGACTGCAGTTGCAAGGCTGTGAATTGTGGTTCTACAAAGTTGTGTCTTCATAAATCCATTTATAAGACAGATAGGTATGGGGGCATAACATCAGAAACAATCCGTCAGCAAACTTGCAAGACAAGTAGACTAATGTTTCACTTCGTGTGTTGAGTGGTGATTCACTCTGAAACGTCTTTCTTATGCAATTTAGAAATGCTGTGCCTCTTCATTGCAATTGCAGAATATACCACCGCAGAACCCAGCACTTCTGAAAGAGATTTAAAGCTCTGTTGAATGCTCTTTCCTGAAGCATTTTTAGGTAATAGCTTGGTGTATGTACTGTGCTTAATATCTGTTAATTTTTGTTATGTAAAGGATGTGACAAAGCACCTATTAATATATCTGAAAGGACAATAGCCATTTCACTTGTAAAGTTCGCAGATGGAAAAGTAAGGGCCATTTAACGTATGGAGGTTTAGTTCATAGAATATAGGAGCCCCTAAACCCAATTTGTAAGGGCCTTTGTTAGATTGTTGCGTAACGAGCGAGTGAAGTTACCAAAAAAAAACAAAAAAAAAACCCCAAAAAAACAACATTTGTTTTTTTCTAAATTCACATTCACTTGTAATTCAATATTAAAATATCTGGATACATTGTAAACAAAATGATTGGTTCCCTAAAGATTATTGGTCCTTCCAATTACAGTTTATTTTTTCCATATGACATTTTTTTTCCTAATAATGATTTGGGATAAAGCCCTTTTGAGAATCTGGCCTAACGTTTCTAAGTGTTTTCTTCCAGTTGCTTCTGTTCCTTGTAGGATTTTAGGCAGGTTGCTGATGTACATGCCAGTATCAGCCAGTGCAGCTCCCTGGTCTCAGGTGGGAGAGGTGCATTCAGATTACAGATCTCAAGCAATGAACGGTTCCTAGAGATGGGAGGGGTTGAGGAGTCTGCCACACATGGTCATTTGTTTTGGATTGTGAGTTTGCATTCATCATCCAATGGGATTTGGTTAAAGTATCTGAAAATCACAGGAGGCCATGGCATGAAAGTATGCGATTTGAAGTGAAAACTCTACATCAATAGAAAAATAAAAAAAAAAAACACCTTGAAGAATTCAAAGCAACCCTTTTTTCAATTTTTTTAAATCGCTGTTCTGCCCTTGAAGATATATAACAAAGCATTTTTGTAGCTGACACCCTTATGGTATTAAGATCTGCCATTGTAAACATTACTAAAGTACTCACAGGTTAGAAACATTTCATGAAGTTAAACTTGCGTTCTTTACCTGTGTGGCATTTCCCCTGGACTCTAAACGGATCCACTGATCTGTAACCTTAACACTCATATGCAAATGAACACATACCTGCAAACATATAGACATAGGTAAGCATGCAAGCATGCACCACTCAGTATTACTGTAGGTTAGCCATGCCCAGTGGGAAGCTAGCAAAGTGAAGTTTATGGGTGCATTCATTTATGCCTCTCCTCCCATATAACATCTCCATAATTAGATTTCCTACTTAATTGGCCATCCCCAGAGGCTACATACTGTAAATCCAGCAAGTAGACTGTACTGTCAATTGAAAGTTTTTTTGGGAGTTTTAAAAAAAAAAAATGTATGTGTTTATAGAGAGCACCAAGGTCATTTTTCAAAATATAATTTAAAAAGAAGAATATTCCAAATGTCTGGAAGACAAATCCGTTGATTTTTATTGGAATCCACAAGCTGGAAAATGATAGCTACACACTTGTGAAAACAAAGGGGACGGTAAGTTCATGTTCTCTTGAGTTTACCAGGGCTGGGCTTGGGTCTGTTGCTCTTCTTGTAGTGGGTTTGATGTGTGGGGTTGCTGTGCATGGTGCCAGGGGACCTGAAGAGAGTGCAAGCTGTGTGCTCTGTACACCACAGATCAATACTACGTGATCAATACTACTGGAACTGAGTAGGAAAGTAAGCTTGTAAATGTAAAGAAAGTGAAGCCGTGCAAAACACTGATCATGACCCAGTTGGAGAACTGCTAGTCTTACCCTTATTTAAGGTGCATCTCTTTGCCCACTCTAAGGAACACTCCTTAAAATGGTAACATCTGCGCAAATGGCTGATTGCTTTTAATCAAGTCTCCCCCCTGCAAATGTGAGGTGACTCCGTTCCAGAAGTGCTCCGGGACCGCGTGTGACCCTTGGTTTAAGTGCAGCCCAGTGAGTGCACTGCTGCTTCTTTTAAAAGACGTGCCCGTTTTCATCCAGGGAGTGGTGGAAGCCTTCCAGCTTGTAAATCGAGAATGCTGTGCAGATGCTGAACCTGATTTTGTCCTCGGGTGGTTTTTCAGATAAAACAAACCATGTCCGGGAAACAAAATAAGGTTTTTGTGCTCGTGGGAATTAAAGTTCCAGATCAAGTCAGCCTTCTGGATTGTGAAATGTTTCCGTTTTGCAGTGAGCCCATCCTGTTGAGAGCACCTTTTATTTGTCCAAGCATCTACAACTACCTTCAGGGAATGTAAACATGCTGCAAAGCCATCCAGATCTGGTGGCCAGTAGGGTCAAGGGGTAAAATAACATCGTCAATGTTTCCTAATGAATCATATTTTAGTATAAACAAGAAATTTGATTGTGGCGCACTGCAGCGTTACTTAAGGGAGAACTTCATAGCTACTGTCAGTCTCAGGTCTCGCAAAAGCAACGCACACTGGGCAAAGTTAATGGTCCACAGGCGCAGTAATAGGTACATTATCCAATTATATAGCCGGCCATGGAATATCTCCCTTCTGTTCCACACATGGGTGGATAAATGGGCTGCCCCTCATCTGACCGATTTCATTAGTTAAGCAAATGACCGATGTTAAGGAGTGTGGGCTTGTCACATATCCCTCAAAAACAAGCCAGACTCCTCGCATCATGTTACGCTGAATCTCTGCCTTTCTGCCTGTGCAATGGGACCCTACACCCGAGTGACGGCAAACCTCTGCACCTGTCCTTATACATTTGAAATGAAGGAAAATAAATGCATGCTGATCAATGTGATTACTTTGATATCACAATTTGCCTTGACCAAAAGGTGAAGAGATCTGACATTATTTTTGAGATCTATCCACAGACTGACACAGGCAGCTACAGTACAGAACCCTCTCCACGCATGTGCATGCTGCTTGCAAGCTTCCTCCTCAGGGTCCAGCTTTATAGTAGGTAAGCGGCCAAGCATGTTTCCTGCGTGGCATGTGAACACACTGAGATGCAGGAAATGTGTTTGAAGTGATTTGTAGCCATGAGACTCAGGGTTCCAGGTCGCTGAATCTGCATAGACTAGGGGGAAAAAACCCCTGCAGGTCCATAACACTGTCAGAATGTAGATAAACTGCACATGGAGGAAATGACACAGAACTAACTGTCTGTGCATTTGTTGTAATGTCAAATCCATCATCGGATAAGGAATTTTCAGATTCCTGGGTTTCTTCCACAAAGAAGAATATTTTTCTGCATGTCAGGTGTTTTTTTTTTTTTTTTTTTTTTTTTTTTTTTTTTAACATAGCCAGATATTTTTAGAGAAAGCTCTGCTCACTGGTACAGTAGGGGTTGGAGTTTCAGATTTCCAGTGTACCAGCTGGACAGAGCGCCCCAGTACAAAAGATTTCAACCTGTGAAGATGTTTTTTTAAACAAAAATTCTTCTCCGTCTGGGTGGCATTACAGCAAAGGAGTAGTCGGGTGAGTATTTCCAATGAGTTGACATGACTGAGGATGAGATGGGTCGACTGCAGACAGAATTGAGACCTTGGACCTTTGACCCAGTGCGCTTGAATATTAGCACAAGAGACACATGGGCAGTGTCTGAGCAGAGTGCAGAAGTCCAATTTATGGACGGCATATGAAATAAAGGAAATTCCAAACCTGACAGTGCATGTGTTCTTTCAGACGTATGTCAACACCATCTGTCCCATGAACTAAGCGCCCAAGTCTAAATGATAACGCAGTGTCACACAAGACCACCTTAGACTTGTTCTGATATAGGTCATTCATTCAGAGCCCAGCCTGAGCATGTCTGCCCGCATGCAATACTCTGATCCTCAAACCCCTGCCTGTCTGCAGTACTTACCGGCCCACCGTTAACTTCCTCAAAAGAATGAAAATACAACAACCAAAAAAAAAGATAATAGTGTGCTGAGAAGCAAATTGAGCATTACTCATGTGACAGACTGCCAGCGATTAACGTAGGTCTTAAATATTTGAATACTTGGAGTCCCAGGAGAAGAACAAGTAAAGAGATTGCAGTAAGTGAGAAAAAAGGCATGTTCTGACTTTCCTACCGAATGTAATAATATCTTACTTTCAATCCACAAAATGGGTGCTACTTTCTGCTAATAGAGCAGTTTGAATTGAAACTGTATAATAGCCTTGTCATCACCTGTGTATGTCATATCCCAGCCTCTCAAAATCCCTGCTTGCTTTGGAATGCCTTTTAAAGTACTGGGAAGCCTTCTGAGTAGCCCAGTCTTTACCTTGCAGCCTGGCTAGTAATGAATGAGTTCACAATAGGAGGGATTGAATTTTCCTTTAAACTTGTGAATCTTAAAGCGTTGGCAGTGCAACACAGTTTAAGTCATTATTACCTTTAATATTACATTCAAGCACGTCACTGCTGTTGTTAGAAAAATGACTTTACAGTACAGTTGTCTTCTAGTGCAAGGAGTCAGGTTGAGCTGAGAAGCGTAATGTTTGGGCAGGTAGGACCTGTGGTCTAAATATCATAACACCAAACACACTGGGTATGCAAGGGATACCCACTGTTCAACAACAAACGCTTTGACTAGAAGTCTTTATGGAGATGTTGAAAAAGCCTTGTAGTGGAAACGCTTGTCATTGAATATCTGTTTCCATTTAATATTTCTAGATAGCCACTGTCATACAAAGTGGTTTATTAGAGCTCTTTCTACCACACAATGTGTAATGGTGTTTTAAAGACTCAGGGCTAGTTTCACAAAGCATTGCTGCCACTAAGTGGTCTGCAAGCTAGCAAGCTGTCTTCATTTTTTTAAAAATTTTTTTTTACCTGTTTAAAAAAATATAAGAGAAAAAAATCCATTCAGCAAGTATATATAATCTTTTATTATTATATAGCACCTTTCATAGTGGATCACCATCACAAAACACAAGACTAGGGTGTGTGAACTGTGCATCAGTTACAGAACAAGACAAAGGATGGATGATTTGCTCATAGTCACACAGTGAGTCAGTGGCTGAGCTAGGATTTGACCCGGGGACCTCATGGTTACAAACCCGTTTCCTTAACCACTGGACCACACAGCCTCTTAACCCAGTTAGCCTCTGATTAAAGGATAAAGCGTGTTACTTTGTTTCATTATTTTTTTTTTTTATGGAAGTGAATTGGATTTAGCAGACTGCTATTTATAATAGCGCTGAGACGTTTGCTGCTTATGCAGCAGCAGTCCCTGTGTGGAAAGGGCACTGGCTCTTATTTCTTCTCTGTTTCTAATGTTCTCTGGTGAGTCGAGCGTGACTTCAGCGAGTTAGAAAAGGATGTGGAGGGTCTGTGGTGGAAACCGGACCCACAGAAATGACTGATGACAGCTAAAAGCCGCTGTCCTTGTTCCTGGTTCTGAAGGCATTTGTCTTTTAGAAACCCAGTGTTTCATTATTGATTCTTGATATTATTTGAGTAATTATGTTCTAATGAGAACAGTTTGCAGAAGCCTGGATGCCTCTTCTAACTGAATCCACTGTTTTAAAAGCCTGGTGCTGGAAGGGGTTGGGAAGCTGATGAAAACAGGTACTTTTTTATGATGTTTTTGAACTGCGTATTTTTAAAGTTACATCTGGAGCAAAATAACTTGTGCGACAGCTTTAGTACTGTTAATCATAAACCTGTTGAAATCAAAACTTTCACCTGCAGTCTCACGTATTGCAGAGTCTTTACAAATCAGTGAAATGTCCAGATGAGAAATAATAAGGGTACTTTGATAGATCCCTTGCGTGCCTTTATCCTATCCAGTTATGGGGGGGAGCTAATTTACGAGTGTGTGTGTTTTCGTATGATTTAACCCTTTATTGCCTTCGAGGGTTACATGAAAAGAGATTCTTAAGTCATGCTAACCATGTCAAAGTTTGTAATAATCCATAATTATTATTATGATTACCATTTTTCCAAGACCTTGATTGGACACACAAGTCCCTTAAATAAATGCACCATAGTAAAAACATTGCGAAGTGTTATAAAGCACAGTGAAAGCATAGTAAAGTGCATAAAAAGCATATTTAAAAAAAAGGTCAACTGTGGCAAATGTATAATATAACTATGGGGAAAACTGCAAAAATACTGTGCAAATTTACCATGGTAAAGTTTTTGTAGAAAAAAAGAGACTGGAACTTTAGGAAGTTTTGTTCAGTTGAAATTCCCATTTTTGTAACAATACTTTATTAGGAGTCGAAGTCCTTCAGTACGTCATTTAACGAGCATGACTTAATTTTCTCTGACCTTCTGTCGAAATTCTTCTAGTGTTGTTTTTTTTTTTTTTTTTTAATCCATTGATGTTTTCCCATTGGGAACCTTCAGAGCGTGACCTTGCAAAGGCTGACTGATTTAGTCCCAAGAGTTCATCTAGATACAACAGAAGACAACTGCCTCTACCCTTAAACACAGAGGTCAGGAGAAGAGAAAGCCTCCAGTCACCGAAGGTTAATTTACCAAAAAGGATCAATGTAGACATCAGAGAGGGAGAGTTCATTTAAAACAGGTCAGCATTAGTCCAGTTATTGACAGAGAAAATATCTGTGCAAATCAACAATATTATTGGGATATCACCCCCCGTTGGCAACATGCTGTATTATACATGGCACTTAAAATTAGCCAAACTATCACTGAACACCTTAGGGTCAGCTCCAGAACAACACTTGCCAGCCTGGGCGTGATTTACAAACAGTCAATTATGAAACAGTTTTCCAGAGGAGCAAGTGGACCCTGCAAAGATACGTGTTTTCTCTGCCTTTTAACACATTTTAAAAGCTTGACTTCACTGGGAGACGATATACATGTAAAAATGTTTTTGTTAAATGTTTTTGTTCTGTCTGGTTTAACAGCACTTGTAGGGTATATTTGGAAGGCTTTCCAATGTAAATATTACCCTTCTTCCCCCACAAGGGGAAGGGTCTTCTGTGGTAACAGAAACGCACTCCTATAGATCTGTACTTTCTCACGTGCAGCACGACAATTAGGTGTTACAGGAGAGAACCGTGTTGGCTCATAACACTATCCTGAATAAATATCTCAAAACAAGCTACTAAAAACAGAGCCGATCCTTTAAAACAATGTCACAAAATGATTATTTAACAAGGTGTCCTGGTTTTGAGCTTTAGAAATCTGGTCACCCTACTTTTGGTGTCTTTGGAAAGTGTCCTTAATAAATTAGGTAATTGGGTAACACAGGAAGCTGCTTGGGTATTTGACTTACCTCCTGCAATTAGAAAGCATTACTAATCTTTGTTACCTTCCTTCTGCCTTTATTTATTATCATCCACTGTGGTAAAGGCAGTGTTTAAGAGCTGGCACTCAGCACAGATCCTGAAGCTTTACTCCATCCAGTGCGAGAGTCATTCAGCCAGCCTTTGTTTGATCACTCAAACGCACTTGAAGGTCCAAAATGCTTTTTGTTATATTACAATGGTGGAGAAAGCACAACACGTTTGCTGTAAACTTGCATTGCCTTACATGGATCAGCATGACTGTAGAGCATGAGCTTTGATTCTTTGCATGACTTCTTACCCACAAAGAGCCTACAGGGAGGGAGCTGGTCGAACCCGAAGCCAAGAGACGAGCATCGCAGCCCACATCCCCGCCTTCTTCCCAGGTGTGCAGAGGTAAACAAGTAGGCAAAGCTCACCTGGGGCACACTGTTCCTTGGCAGCAGCGATGCATGTCTGCAGTGTCATGTAATGACTAAGAATGTCTGCCTTTAAAGTTGGGCAATCTTTTGAAACTCAGTTTATTAGGATTATGTAATCCACCAATTTCAATAAGGTTCACATAGATTACAAAGCTCTGTTGAATAATTGAAGGTTTTGGTTTAACTGATAATGTGAAAGCCAGGATCATCACTAATCCCTTGTAGTAATCCTTACTAGCCAGCTCTTGTAGTTTAGCAGTATAACAAGTCTCTTGTAATGTACTTATATTTTGGATCCTATTGTTGATTTACGTACATTAATATTCTTAATCTATCTTTCGGAATAGATTTTGGTACAAAACGTATTCATTTTAAAGACACAGAAACCAGCATCTTTATGACACCCCTTGGAGTTAGTTTCCTAGAAAGATTTCACTCCACAGTTTAGCTGGAAGGCATGTCTAAATGTAAGTATTCCACTCAGGAAGGATAAACCAAAGCCCCCCAAACTAACCTCATTACATGCCTTTCATGGGATCTCAATGAGAGACTGCTTCCTGGACGGCTGTCCTGTAGTAACATATTTAACCCCAGCTGTGCCCGGAGTTCCATGCTTTAGATGTCCATAGTGACAGGTCACCCTACGCAACGCTGCCCTTTACCCGCACCCTTGCCCAGTTGGGCATGCCCCGGTCACGTGCTTCTGAAGGTCATACTTTGAAGCTATATGATGGATTGCAGATCCATGCTTTAGATGCTAATGGCAATCTCTGTTTTCTTTTTGTATTAGGTCAGATGTTTTATCGAGATTAAAAGACTGACTTCTGAAGAACCCTTGGATGAGACATAGTTTGATGGCTTTAGTCTGTGTTGATGGCTTGCAGTGTGATGGGACTGGAGAGCTGAGAATGGGGCGACTGCTTTCATAATCTTTCATAGCCTTGAATAATGTTCCCTACTTTCTTTAATTAATCTTCATGCATATGCTTTTTATCCTCTAAGGTTTTGGCCAGCATCCAACAACAGGCTCATACCATGATTCATGTGAAATACAGAGCGCTGCGAATTAAAAAATGATGTGGTCAAAATTCACACATTGCTTAGTGGTAATCATATCAATTACTTTATAATCAAACTAATTAAAGTTTACCCAAGTAAATGTCAATAAATCATCCTGCAGTTCTAAGGTGATAATAGCAGCTGTGTTTGATACCCGAGTGAAAAAACATGTTACATTTATAAATGATGTTTCTCTTAAGCACCCTATAATGAGTTGGATAATACTGCTGACTTAATGGTGACGCTCTGGTCTATAACATTACACAAATCTGAAGTTATCATTTTTTATTTATTTTTTATTACGGTACACATTTTTATTTTGACTTTTTTTTGTTGCAATTTACAGCCAGAAGGAGTTTTATTTATTTATTTATTTATTTATTTATTTTTTTTTTTTTCCATCATAACTTAAAAGTTGAAACATGTTCACGAGAAAAAGAATATTAGAATATGCATTAGACAAACCAGGCCAGTGGAATGCTGATTAATGAAATATTTCCTAGAGATCAAAGCGACGAGCTGTGGCTTGGTGTTCAGGAATCGACAGGCACTGCTCTGAGTAATAAACCAGCAGTGCTTGAAGGATAACAGCAGCAGCTGTGAGGGGCTCATTCATTGGGCTTTTCAGTTTCACACATAAGAACATAAGAAAGTTTACAAATGAGAGGCCATTCGGCCATTCTTTTGGTTGTCAGTAGCTTATTTATCCCAGAATCTCATCGAGCAGCTTCTTCAAGTATCCCAGGGTGTCGGCTTCAACAACATTACTGAGGAGTTGTTTCCAGAAATCCCGCAATTCTCTGTATAAAAAAAAAAAAAAAAAAAGTGCCTCCTATTTTCTGTTCTGTTCTTTATCTAATCTCCATTTGTGACCCGTGGTCCTTGTTTCTTTTTTCAGGTCAAAATATATATTCAAATATGTATTCAATTATTTCATCCTAGACCCATTTAAATACAATAAATGCAGTCATAGATGGAAAAGAAGGTTCTTAATGTATTTCAGCTTTGGCCACATTATAGTGCTTAGCACATGCATGTGTTACAGAGCCTCGCCATTGTGCTATAATGTCAGTCTCTGAATTGCTGCAGTGGGGCACATGGATATTTTATCAGAAAAAAAAGGAAAGGTTGGCATGTGAAAGAAACCTATCCAGCAGTGAAAGCTAAACTGTTAAAGCTGTTGTGTGATAATAAAGAGCACAGAGCGTAACCATTCAGCACTAGCACACCAAGCAAGGTATACCACTGAGAACTAATGGGATAAATAGAGATCTTTCGATGGAAATGTCAAAAGTCAGGTACCCGCTGCTAATATTTACAGCACTTGCTGCAGCACAATCCTTGTGCACAGCGTTTATCACAAATAACTGCTCTCAGGAATTGTTTGTATAACATGCAAGGATGTAGCCTGTAGCCCAGGGTAAGGGAGAGAGAGCCTGAATGATTCCTTTAAGAGGTGCCCTGTCACCCAGTAAGCCCTGCAAAAGACACACGTCACGTGCCAGAAATCAGACTCGGAATTGCCTTGAAGAAGTATTAAATAAATCCATTCATGAATGTGTTGATTTCAGTAGAGGAAAACCAGTCTTTCCCTGCAATTTAAATGCATTTTCCTCTCATCCGGGATACTGGCATTTTATATTTTCAATGCTACAGTAAAAATGTCAGCATTCTGGATGAGTGGAAATTCGCTCCCAATCACTATGTTAATATGTGTAATATAATATCAAATTGTAGTGTTTGAGTCCTTGTAGCAGTGTTGTGCTTCAGGTATTCCACAATCAGATCTGGCTGCTAAACACCTAGATGTTTATTCACCAAATAACAGCAGGATTTTCCTGTTCTTGAACTCAAGGATGTAATACAAACAAGATGAGCGATCAAACATTAGATCTTAATCAACACCATACTAAAAGCCCCAGCCTCCCTAAGTACTGCGAAAAGCCTCTGATAAATCCCCTTTACTTTCTTAGCCCTTCCTTCCTAATCCCTATGGCGGTACTGACCTGTGAGTTTGTTAAGGTTTGATTTACTCCTCTGTTATTTGTCTTGAAGCTTGATCCCTCTTTCTGTGTTGTTAAGGAAGGTTTCTGCAGAATCCCAGAAACTGATCTGCTGTTTTTCGTGGCTCATAGATCCCATAGAAATATTTTCCTAATTTTTCAACACATGCTCACACATGCACTTTGTATTCATGTTATTTTTTTTTCATTTTAATTTCTTTTCATTGTAGCATGACCTCTTAGCAGGGTACAGGCTCTTGCTTCCTCTCAATGCTCAATGGGTGAACCTCAATAACCCTCCACTAAAAAGCTGATGCCCCAACCCTACCACTCAGCCCATCCTGGTCCTCTTCCAAACAGATGTTGCCAGTCTTGCCTAACCTTGGTAAAATGTAATCTGTTTTGTATGATCTTTGCTGGAATTAAAACCCTGCCCGTGGATTAATTAAGAGTTGTTGTCCTACAGCGATGGCAGGGAAGCTTTTGGGTTCAATCATGAAGTATCATTTTAGTAGTCTCCAGGTTTCCTATATATATATATATATATATATATATATATATATATATATATATATATATATATATATATATATATATATTTTTTTTTTTTTTTTTTTTTTACTACTACTTGCCTTCAAACCAAAAAGTTTGTTCAAAGGATGTACAAATTGACTGTTTTCCAAAATAAAACCAGCAAACCAGCCTGAACAAGATTTAAAATAAATAAAGAAAAAAATAAAACATAACCTGGCGCGAACTTAGACATCGCTGTCAGAACTGAACAAATTCAAACATCGTTACAGGGTCCCTGAGTGGCTCCCTTGGTAAAGGCACGGCCGCGTGGTGTGCAGGTGTGAGTCATACAGTCAAAGGAGCGCAGGTTTGTGTCCTTGGCTCTGGCACTCCCACGCATTTGGTTGGCAGAACCAGCAGGAAATCTCATGCTACAGCAGACCCTATCTCAGGCAGAAATCCACTCTCGAGTTCCTAGGTTTAAAAGAGCAAGCTGACTCGGTCGTGGGAGCGGAGGATATACACTGACCCGTCATGTCTCCTGAGTTGTGAGGGGGAAAAAAAAGAATGGGACATTCTAAATTGGGGAGAAAATCAGGGTGTAAAATTATTGGGCACCTTTTTAAGAAGAAAAAAAAAATCTTATTGCAGTGGAAGATCTGAAATACTAGGGGGAGAAAATATTGCAAATGAGTACAGTAGAGTGCCCCATTACAATACTAGTCATGAGACGATGCAGAACATAATTCATGATCAAAGGGCTCAGGCTGCTGCTTGTGTAGTAGACCTCCAAATTGTTCCTGAATGAATAACAAGTAACAAGTGTGATGAATTGCTGGTATGAAAACATGCTTCACCGTCTCATTTCATATTGTATTTTGCTGTCTTTCTCCGTGGAGCTCAGTGTTAGGGTTGCTGGGCTGCACTGTTGTTGGCTCAGGTAGCTCGGTGGAGATGAAAACGTTACTGCAGAGTGAAAAGGGACTGTAATGGGCTTGGAATAATAAATATCCATGTGCAATAGTTCTGCCATCTTGAGCACCACTTATCCCTTGTTTGCATTTCAGTTTATTGTGCTGTAACATGCAGAACAATAGCTTAGTCTGTTACTGTGTTTAAACCACCCACCACTCAAGACCTTTGCAGCTTCTCCCAGTCTCTGAATAATCATTCTCTTGTGGTTCAAGTCACAGCTGATGTCTGATACAATATATACTGTAGTTGTATCAGTAACAAAAAATAACTTCACCCCTACCCTTTACCACCCTCGTAAAGGTTTCCCTTGGTTTTACGATTCATTTACAATAGTTTGTCATAGTTAACCATTTTGGTTTTGTGTTTTTTGTTTTTTACTGTGGTTTGCTTTATAAAAAAATATAAAATATAAAATTGGGACTTTCTCAGCTTCTCTATAAACATATCAGACAAAACCTAGAGGGCAATGCGTTGCTCTATCAGTGTCTCTTTCACTTCTCTGGGAAATCTATTGCACAGGTCAATGAAATCAGAACGAGGAAAGCACTCTTCATTTTCATAAAGGGGATCATACCTGTTTTTCTAATACATCTTAATGCTGTGACTGTCGAACATCAACTCGAAAGGGAGGATTGTTATTGGCATGAACACATTTACTTGTTGGAGCAAAAACAACATTTGAATTAAAATGTATTCAAGCAAACGCAAATGCTAAGCAAACTGTAACAAACCCCAAAGCAACACAGCCACTTCAACAAACTAATGTTCCCCAGCTCGTATTTTCACAAAGCCATCATAATAAACCAAAGAGAGAGAGCCACCCAGAACACCACAAAGGGCTTGATTGTTTCTCTACACCTGTTTTGTAGAGAAACAAGCAAAAGGGTTTGCTTGTTTCTCTACAAAACAGTATCAGATATTTTGAAAGATCTCATTTCATCCCGTTTATGAGAAAAAGGCATCTGTTGGAGATGTGTTTACCCATCTTCTTGCACTATTAGAAAGGAATTAGCCATGGCTTAAAATAAACTTTCTCACAGGGTAGTGCACAGGTGGCACAGTGTGTTTGGTTTATCTAGAGAAGCTGCTATCATTGGCTCCTTCTTACTTTATGCCCTCTGGCATATAGCTGTCCGACAAGCTCACCACCTGTCTGTCCTCAGCTAGAGTTGCAGCAGATCATCTTTCCCTGGCAGTGAAGTGTCTGAAATATAAAGTCAATAGGGTGCAATATGTTTTACTTATCTATAGTAGTCGCCACGGCAAAATTGTGCCCTTTTTTCAAAACTGCTTTAGGTGGTTTGTCGTGATAAGACTATACTAATTTGGAGTAAGGTGTCCTCAGTTGGTTTAAGGTATTCTCGGTTGCTTTTCAGATCACTGAGGCGAGCCAGTCTAGCTGTGAGATTTTCGTCAGGACTGCCAGAAGGCTTCAGAAGAGCTGTAGTTTTGTATAATACTTCTTGTTAAAGAACGGTCATATTTTAGTGGTGTTCTGGTACCTTCAGATCTAGGATGACACCCTGCATGGAACACGCTCCAGCATGTATTTTCTCAGCAAGACCAGGGCAGCAGTGTTGAACGCATATCAGATCATTACCGTTACTAGAGCACAGTTGTATTGCCCTGCAATGTGAACGCTCCTCCACACCAGGGCAGGATTGGGGGTCACGGCACATCCAGCACACAACTAGATATATCTGAGCCTAAAAATGTTTATCATTGTGTTGCCAGGGTTTCCAACCAATTCATCAAGACATAGCCTTCTCTTAACCCTGTGATAATTACCCAGGCTATTCCTAATCGCATTTCTAAGATCTCATCCTTTTTGTAGTTCAGAGGTTAACCTGTTCCCAGTGGTTTCAATGTCCGCGCTCCAGACTCCCACCAGGGTCCTCTCAGTGACCCTTTAAGTTATTAGAAATCTTTTGACAGCAGTGCAATTATATGTTATTATCACTGTTGTGCCCTCATAGATTTCTTAGTGGCGGTTGCATACTGGTGGTAGTGAGAAGTTTCTATGCAAGCTGATCCATTATGCTCCAGTTGATTCATTTTACATTTCAGCTGGAGATTGGATTTGTCAGAGACAGCACAGTAAGCAAATCCACAGCAGTCAACATCACCGAACTGTCCTTTTTTTTCTAGCTGAAAGTCAGATGCTCACAAAGTCATGATACAGATCACTGTAGCCAGGCACCACACTCCCTATGCGGCAGGTACAGCCTAGCGTTAGGATAGCACCTGAAACCCTGTTTAATTGCATGTACTGTGGTTCTTAAGTGTCAGGTGAGTTTTTATTCTAGAGGTAAGGAAGCCTACAGTAGGTCATGCCTCTTTAAGTTCTTGCTGCTCTCACAGCCAATGCCCTGCTTGTGCTCTCTGTTCCAGGGGTTCCTGCTCCACTGCAGGCCCCAGGACCTGTCCTACAAGCAGTGTCTGAAGGCCTGGTTTACAGTGCACTTGACATGGAGCGGAGAGGCTTGCGAGAGGTACCAACAGGCACTGATGGTGGAGCTCTTCTGGGATGTCACACCATTGACGGTGAGTCGATGCACATTTAGAGGGTCTTCATTTTAAATATTTGAAAGTGTGAAATCTAGAGTTTATCAGATTCTAGTCAAATGCAAAGCATCTATCACAAGCTAGACCACGTAGAGTGTGTCAAACAGGTGGAGAGACGAACACGAATTGCACATGAAGGCCTCCTGGGCGCTAAAATGCCTCGTTAAGGCTCAGCCAGGGTGGTATAGTGGTTACAAATGAGGGCTAATAAAAGCGATAATAAAAAAGGACTTCTTGGAAAAAAGAAGAGTGAATCATTTCCATAAATATTCCCTGAGGTTTTTTTTTTGTTTTGTTTTGAAGAAACCCCAAAGTTCCCTGTGTTTTTGATTAAATCTTCCCATAAAGAGTAACTATTTCTGTCTGTGCACTTGGATAAAGTATTCCTGTCATTATCCCAGCAGGACGGAGAACAGAGCAGTGCATCCAGGTCTGCGGTTGCCGGCCATCTTGTCTCTGTTAGCAGAAGATAAACAGGCTGCTGTCACGACATGGCCACAGGACTCGCACTCAGCGCTGCTGAGGCTTCTGGGTCTCCACGACACAGACCAGGCCAGCTCCCAGCTAAACGGAGCAGTGGACTGTGGGCTGGCTGTGCCCATGACCGTGCATTGCTGTCTTACAGATAAGGAGCCCCATTCACTAAATGTTAAGGATTTTTTTTGTTATGGGCCTCCTTTTTGTCCTTGTGTTTTTCAATGCCCCTTTTAACTTTGTAAAAGATAGTTTGTTATTTCTTTTTTCAAAGCACCGTTAAGGATAAGAGAATGGTTAATAAGCACTGTTCAAAAAGCAGTCCTTTAACAGTCCTGAAAGCTTTGTGACCAGTGTGCCGGATAACCTCTGTTCTCCACTCTCCCTCACTGTCACCACTGCCCCTACTCCCTATTCCAGCTTGTTATTACCCTGCACAGAACTGATAGTTCCTTAAAACTTTATGAGCTCGCCAGCATTTCTTAATGAGTGATTTTTTTGGCTCTTTGTACCTCAGAGTTTTGACAGCCTATAAAAATCCCTGAGGCTAGTGTGAGTAACCTCTGTTGTCTCTCTCTGGTTACTAATTTCTGGGAAGTGGAGGTGTGAATTTGAGTCTGTTTTGTGGTCCCCTTTTTGAGAAAGTGTTAAAACTGAGAAAAAAAGCCTCAGAGCGGCTGCAGGTTGCAGACTGAGCCTTTGAAATACCGGCATGCTTTCAGGTTTTATCCTGCCAGATTGGCAGCGAGAGACAGGGGCACACTCTTTATATCTGTCAGGGATTACAGATATTTACAGGTATTTGGCTTGAAGAGCAAATATCTTAATCAAAGCCACAAACTTCAACTTGAGTGAGGAAGAGGTTTCAGCCTGTTTAACACACATTTTTTGCTTAATTATTTGATTACCATACTTTTTATTTTATTAACTCAAATTATTATTATTGATCTAATTTCACCAGTTGATCAGGAATTTGCTTTTACAGATGTCTCATACTGAAACAGACAAGTGTGAAATTCTAAAAGGACACGGATGTGCTTATTTAGAGAGACCCATGTTCACATATACAAGGGATCATGATAAACATGCTAAAACTGGATATTTTAGTAACACTTTAAAATAACAGTTGCAAATTCATAATGAGAAGGGTTAATTCATGCAGGAAAGCATGAATTATACACATGATCAACATAATTTTTTACAAAGGAATGTGGAATGAATGTGGGTAATTAACTCCACATGAACTGAAAGGTTTTATCCAAAATAAAAACCTCCGGGGCACAGGATATTCGGGTGTTGTTACTGTGGTATTTAGCTGGAATTTTTTTTATGAAATATAGCTAGCAGCCTCCCTCGCTCTCCCTCTGTAGACTGAACGTGTCGATGGCAGCGTTGTCAGAAATCCACCTCGAAGTGTCTCATTAATCATAAAGTGTGTTAGGACAGGGAGGGCCGGGGGCAGGTGAGCAACAGCCCAGGACAGACCACAGATACAACAAAACAGAACTAGTCAGGGCAGATAGACCCGGTTTAATTCTGAACGAGCAAGTAAACTGAAAGCAAATGGGGTAAAGAATGTTGGATTCTTGGTTTAGACTATATGATGCAATGTCTTTATTCTGTTGATAGTGGTGGGTGAGGTGGTTAGATGTCTTTGTTCTGTGGATAGTGGTGGGTGAGATGGTTAGATGTCATTGTTCTGTGGATAGTGGTGGGTGAGGTGGTTAGATGTCATTGTTCTGTGGATAGTGGTGGGTGAGGTGGTTAGATGTCTTTGTTCTGTGGATAGTGGTGGGTGAGGTGGTTAGATGTCATTGTTCTGTGGATAGTGGTGGGTGAGATGGTTAGATGTCTTTGTTCTGTGGATAGTGGTGGGTGAGATGGTTAGATGTCATTGTTCTGTGGATAGTGGTGGGTGAGATGGTTAGATGTCTTTGTTCTGTGGATAGTGGTGGGTGAGATGGTTAGATGTCATTGTTCTGTGGATAGTGGTGGGTGAGATGGTTAGATGTCTTTGTTCTGTGGATAGTGGTGGGTGAGATGGTTAGATGTCATTGTTCTGTGGATAGTGGTGGGTGAGATGGTTAGATGTCATTGTTCTGTGGATAGTGGTGGGTGAGATGGTTAGATGTCTTTGTTCTGTGGATAGTGGTGGGTGAGATGGTTAGATGTCATTGTTCTGTGGATAGTGGTGGGTGAGATGGTTAGATGTAATTGCTTGGTCAGAGCAGGAAGAGTTCTGTGAGACTGGGTTCCTGACTGCCTGCCTGCCTCTGACTTCCTGAGCTGTGTCTTTGGGCTTCTCTGGACGTCTTGCCTTTTGAACGGAGCACTAAATATGCATACGGATAATCCCTGCGGTGATTTGCAGTTTTTAAAATGCCTGTCTTACATGTTGTTGTCTTAAAGGTCGGGGTTAGTAAAATTGTTTAAATCATCTTTGGTTACAATATTTAGTGAGTAATCAATCCAAGAAGTGCAGCGGTACCCCAGATGATCAGAATAATACATTGAAGTCTAAAACAAAATGAGATACTTGGTGTTTTTCCCAGTGGTGTTTGAGTTTGTATTTTTTGTGGATCTGTGGCCGTTTTTAAAAAGCAATCAGTTTAACTAAAAAATGACAAACAAGACTACAACTAATAATAATAATAATAATAATAATAATAATAATAATAATAATAATAATAATAATAATAATTATAATAATAAAAAGGCCATTTTCAGCATGAGAGAAAGGCTGAGATGTTTGTGGCAACCCAGCTAACTCCTGCTGTGGTGGAGTTTGATGAATGCGGTTGCATGCAAGAGCTTCAAACCCCAGGGTCCTCTCAACTTCCACCACAAACACTTTGACTTTCACTGTGGCTGCAGCTCCCCATGGTGGTGAGTTCCTCTCCCTGGCAAAAAAATCCAAAACACTCCCCTCAACTGGTGCCAAACCATTTGTTACTGTGCAGTCTTCATCCTTAACACATCCGTCGCATCCTCGAGTGTCAAATTCCAAAAATGTGGATTATTGTTCTTACATACCGACAAAGAAATCAAATATGGATTTGTTTATCGTTTGTTGTGATGAAGTTTCACGCCCCCAGCGAAAGGCCCGTATCTATAGGAGTGTTGAAGAATCAGATTAACCCCGTCCTCCCCTCTCTTACACTTGCAATGATTTGGTGGCTTGCTGTCTCCCTGCTCTCCTTCAGGACAGGTGGTTTGGCAGTTTCCTGCTGGAGTGGCTGGTTTGGTGATGTTCAGTGCCGGGTGAATTTCTCTGCTGGAGTCCCCTGAAAACCAGCTGGAAAGCCACAGACAGATGCTTCTGTTTAGGATCCATAAAGCAGCAGAGACCCTTTAAAAAGGGCTCTTCTCAGCATGTCTTTAAACCTGACCTCTGTAAAACGTTCCTCCATGCTGCCACAAGGTGACGCACTGGATCCCCTATAAGGGAGGTCCTTAAATGTTGTGCCTGTGAGCCTCATAATCTTGGAACATCACAATACTGGTGTAGTACTAGAGAGATTAATGCTGTGTGCCATTGGATACTGCACGTTTGTAGTTAACATCATTTCATTGTGTATTTACCATGCCCTCAAGCTTGCACAAACTGCATGTGCATGTGGCCAAACACTTTAAGGTCCACTACTCTCTACTGTAGGTTAACCATAGTAAGGGATATTTACAGTATGTACACAATATCAGTTCAGAAAGTGAACTGAAGGTTAGAGATGAGCTGCATATTTCCTCCAACAATATGTAGCGTACAGAAAGCCACCAGAGCAGAGCAAGTAGTTGCAGTGCTACAAATGTCATGGGGGAGGGGGAAGCTAGTTCACTTGTACATACAGCTTATTAAAGTGCTGAATGTTTTTGAATTTCCTTCTTTCAGGATCTTGATTGCTTTGTGTTTTAATTAGATGATGGAGCGTGTTTCTGAAGTCCCTCCCGCAGCTGGAAACCTTGCTCACTTCTTGATACCCTCGAACCCAGATCTGGGCAGCCCTGTCGACAGTGCTTGTTTGACAGCATTGTCGAACATCCAGAGACAATCCAGCAAAAGTCGTCCGTCCTGCCTGAGAGTCCAGGAAGCTCTGACAAATGGATAAGGACTGATTGAGGATTTCCTGGGGAAGTGTGAGTGGCTGGGATGCCTGCTAATACAGCTGGTCGCAGTCCATTCGCAGTGCATTCCCTGGGATTGTCGGGAATCGGCTGTGCCAGCAGTGGCTGATGGATGAGAGTAATATAGAACAGCAACACGAAGCAGTTCAGATCTGGGCGATCTTGGAGGACGGGGTCAAAGGTTGACATGATGCTGCCAATCGCTTTGCATCTGAATCCAGGAAGACAGGTCAGAAGCCATGCTGGAGTCAAACTGGGATGAAAGGCCAGGCTTTTGAAACTAAATGAGCTGTGTCTGGGATAGGTTCAGATGGTGGAGTATTTCATTGCCGTTGCAACCATCAGAGCCACTGTTTGTATCCAAGTACATCGCCCTGCTAAAATGTAGCGGTTTGCATGTGTCTGCTTTGCCTTTGTTTTAGGAGGGAACTTTTATTTGGACCAGCACTCACCAAAAAGGCTTCAAGGGATGATCTGATGGCAAATGAAACTACAGGCTGCAATCTGCTGGGCTTTATTTCCCAGCTGACTTTATGATCCTGGAACCAATACTGCTGTGATTATGTTGAAAAGGATATTGCAGTAATACGGGCAACATAGGAGGCTGCAGCTGTAAGTACAGTAGTGTTTGTGAAATGCAACACAAGCCTTTGGTACAGACATGGTTAAACCCCCTGTCTCCCAACAATTAGGACAGCCCCACGTCAATTATACAGTTTGTAGTTTTGTCACATTCTGTTACTGTTTTTATAACTGCTAAAGCATCTCATCAAAGTTCAGATTTAGCAAATGTAAGAAAATCATTGCTTCAAAGGTCGACTCAGGTTAAGAAAAAAGTCAATTGTTTTTGCTATTTCAGCAAAGCTATGTGAGATACACCTGATTCTGGAAGTCTGTAGCCAGTTGTGGATTATGGCGAAGCAGTACAATATGATGTCATAAAACAGTACAAAATCCATTGATATGTACTCGAGTTATGGCGAGCAACACATACATGTGCATGAGCAAGCATGTCTGTAGAAGTGTTTATTTTGTTTATATGCATGAATGAGCAGTTGCCTGTTTATTTGCCTGTAGACCAGGTCGGTGCTAGTGAAAGACTGATACTTTGTGTCTGGTTAAAGGGAGAACGATGCACTGTTATTGTAGCCTAGCCTTTGCCTTCAAGACCCCTTAGACTGTGTGTATGGGAATGGATATCTCCTGGAGTATAACAACCAAACAAAGGCATATCTAGCTAAAGGGATCATGACTATCAAGTAACACTAAGTATGAAGGGTCAGAATTTAAGGCTCTCGTTGGCTCTGTTCTGCATGCACTTGATGATCAACTTAATGCAGCGATTTTTAAAAAAACTTCTTAACTGAACCATGCAAACAATTTTTAAATTTCTGTTAAAAAAAAGTTATCATGAACATACGTTCTTCTGCACCTCCCTGGTGTGAAATCTTGCACTAGTACAGTTCTGTTTTGACATGTATTCAATTCATACAAAAAAATGACATTTCATTCTGGAATGTGCTGGAAGATAACAGATATCATTCACAGCACTAGCCACCTGTTCCCGATCAGTTAGCGCAATGGAGAGTACTTATGTCAGTATTTCTGGGCCATGGTTAGTGTGTTGGTTGTTAAAAATAAAAAGTTTCCATTATGGATCCAGTGTGATAATTTAAGGGTGGTAAGGTAAATAAATCTGTCATCACGACTCCAAATAAAGTCCAGGCTGATGGATGTGACAGCGGACTGATAAACTGCAGTCCTGCCTCTCTTCTCTTCCTGGTAAATTAGAAACAAACAATGCCAGTTCTGTCAGCAGTCCGCACAGGAAGTGACCCCAAACTATTGTATAATTAACCAGCTGAACTATAGGCAGAGACTGGAATGAGACCAGAGACTGTCCCAGGCTTTCTGCAGTGCCGCACTGAGATACACTGCTTATGTATAATGTGTCAGGGGGGAGGCGGGCTGTTTGTTTATGTGTTTATGTAATTAACTCTTGAGTAAACTGAAAGAAGCCATTTGGAATGTAAAAAGACACATGGCAAAACGGAACCTTTGGAACTAATTGTTAAAGCATCATTGATTCATACCAGCTATCGTTGGCATTTATTCATCAGTCAAAAACCATATAGTGGACTGCAACCAGCTGCAGTATATAGTGCTTTTCATTATCACTATGCACGCCTCTATCATGATACGATATAACCGTGTAAATGGAATCTCACAATATTTAGAAAAGCCCAATATATGGTTACAAATAAAATATGATCATTTGGTTTGGTTCTTGAAATATAGAACTCAGCCTGCTAAGGGACCATATGCTGCTCACACAGGAGTCCTGTCAGTGTCAGCGCTCTTGTATAATGCTACGTCCTCCAGCTCAACCCCACACCGTGCGAGGTAGGAAACTGTCCCTGTTGTTTAAAGTGAGCAGCGGCTTTCTCCTCAAGATCGATCTCCTGGAATCTGTTCCCTCAGAGCTAGCGCTTGGACGGCTGTGAGATACAAGGACATTTCTACATTGCACTGGGCAGGAAAACTACAGAACAGCAAGAAAAAGGAACTCTTATAAAAAAACACAAAGCACACACCTTCTTCACATGCGTCACACCTTTTTTGTTTGCTTTGCAATAAATTTGGGGAGCTCTAATTACCGTTGGCTGTATTATCACTGAAAACAATTCCAAGCCCCACAAGGTTTAAGAATAGGCCAGGGGGTAATGGACTTCAAGATTAGATTTAAACATCTGCCCCCTAATTATCAGACCTATATCTTTGAGGAGAGGGTGGCGGGGTACTGTTAGAAAGCAGCTAAACCACAGGTCAAGTGACTCACTGGGCTGTGTTCAGCTTAAGGCACAGAGCAGTTAGCTGTTAGTGAAATGGTTATTTAACAATTAAACTTGGCATGATTCCTTCCTCACCTTGAAACCAGTCTGAAACTCATACAAGGGGGACCTCCTTTATCAAACTGCTCTTGAAAAAATAATGTGACTTGATCTGAAGAAAACTGACTCAGCAGGCATTGCCAACTTGATGTCTGTTTACAGCAGCAGGAAATTCTTATAAAAGCACAGATTTGTTACCTTGATGGTGATAACCGTGGTGTTATTAGTCAGCAAATCGCTCCCAATCACGCATAGGATCTATTACCAAGTATCTATGGTTCAGCTTTGAGTTGCCTTCAATTCAGTCTCTTTCATACAGTCCAGTGGCTCGGAGGCAAAGGGTGTGAAGATTGTACTGTAGTTACACAACATCACACCCTTTTTTAATGCGCAGCCTACTGTACCGGAGTACAAGGGCAGGGGCACCTACTAAAGAGTGTGATCCTGAGTACAGCCCCATGCCATTGCCAAGATCCCATCATGTGGGATTAAGATGGAAAAGTTTTTTTTTTTTTTTTTTTTTTTACTTGATCGCCCACGCATTCCCCAAACTGTCACTGTTAAAACATATCAAACTGGTGTTCAAAATCCAGACTCCAGCGCATTATAAAGCAGCATGTCTTGAGATTACTTGAAGAATGCAGTAAAAGCTGATGATAGATGCCACTGTGCTGTGCAAATGATTGATGTCAAGCTGCCCCTGTTATTGAGCTGGAATGTTTATAACGAAGTTCTTCACACAGAGAAAGCGAGTAATGGCTTTCTGAAACCCGACCTTAGGGCCTGGGGCTGCAGTGATAAAGGAATGAAGAATGCATCTTGTTGAGTGATTAAAGAACGATGTGGCAATGGAACCTACTCTAGCCTCTGAATATGTATGCATGTTCCCATTGAGGCTTTGTACTGCCAGCCATGGGGAAAATACATTTCCTTGAGCCTTTTATGATTGAAAGATGTAGAGTTTTGACCAGTAAGGAAAAGGAGATTGAAATCACTTTTACAATGGAAATTCGCCTGGTTGAAGCGAGATGCTGCGCCTCTAATTGTGTGCGTCATTTCTAAATAATTCCAGCATGTTGATTTTCGTGCGTTTGCCATACTGCTTAATTCTGAAGCGTTCCAGGTCCTGGCTAGTTAATATCATGTACACATTGGGTTCTGTTTAGGTAAACTGGTCTAATGGCTCTCAGTACTCCAGATGTGAGACTTCTGTCTGGAATGTAAGAAGTGTATTTTATAACTCTGCAGTCTTTAGTTCTGTCTGATGGCTGACAGCAAACCTGGCATTTATTTCTAGTTTGTGTGGTCTGGTGTTCCTAAAGCAAATAATTTTGGCTGCCCCTTCCAGAAATGTCAACTCTGATGAGCACTGTAGACCACATTATTTTTCTTTCTTTCTTTTACCAAATGTGTAGCTGTAGGACATTTTCCCTGACCCCTTTAATTGGTTGCAGATCATAAGATCATAGCTATCTGTATGCGTTCGAGGTATACAAAGTTAGTTGAATTCTCTCTTAAATGTAATTGTTTAGTGTATTCCTTATTTTGCTCTTATTTCTATTTGATCTTACTGTCTACTGATTTTACTGTACTTAACCAGGAACCTGGCAATGCAGACTACATCACCCAAGATGAGGCTTCAATCTTCCCACTCTCCACACAACAGGCAGCTTTCTACTCGATTGCTACCTCCGGAGACTGAGGAAGCCTTTACTGTACCTACCCTTTTCTAAGCTTCAGTAGCACTTTCACTGCCCCCCTTATCATTGTGCTTTCCTGTTCAGCTACAAGTCTCCTTAACCTATTCTCTGCCAAGCTACATACATTAGAATGCTACCATGCCTGCTGTGCCATTTTAAAAACGGAGATTTTACATCGCTCTAACAAAATATTTTTTTTGTTTTTTTTTAAGCATTGATTCATACCTTTTATAATCGAAATGCAAAAAAAAAATATAGAAAAAATAGAAAAAAAAACCTGGGACATTAACCATTGCCAGGAGGTAAAGGTAATTTAATTTACCAAGTGCGTGTGATTCCCAATACTTGCGTGATTGCTGGGCTCATCAGGTGCAACGGTCTGTCCCACCTTGTGTGTTGGTACGGCCCAGTGTTCCCAACTTTTCAGCAGTGCCTGACCCACAGACTGGCTGTTCATTATCAGGGAAATCATATGAGGGACTTGGTGGAAATTTTAGTTCTAATTTTGGAACCACTCATCTAATTAGACTGTGGTTGACATTCCATGGAACTCAATTTTGGTGGTGTTGGAATCCATTTATACATTGTGCTGCTTACATGGACAGTCTAATCTCCCTGTTTGAGGAATGATTCTAAAATCATCTGTACCTCTCGCGTGTAAAAACCTCTCAAGCTGGAATCGGATTGGGGATTTTAACCTGTTTTGAAGAGGGGCAAGGGTCTATTAATAATGGCTTTGTTTTAGATGGAAAATCTCCACAGTCGTAGCTGCTAAGGTGTGCTGCACGTGAGTAACAATGTGCTGACTGTGCTTGACTGCAGGCAGTGACGTCGACAGTGAGCCGTGTCATGGTCCAGCCTCTGGAGCTGGTGGCCCAGGGGTTTGGGCACAGTCTTCGCATGATCATGCAGGAGATCCCTTCACTCTGGCAGCCCTTCCCCATCCCAATCCCAATCCTCTGCTTCCTCTGTGGGCTGCTCAGTAATATCTTCCTCCAGGGAGGAGGAGGCACGCAGACACCCGGAAAGCCCTCCGCTGGAGGTGATGCATGCAAACACTACCCCTTTTTGAAATGGACAAAATAGATGCTTTTTGTATACATCTGTTTTTTAATTCTAGCTTTTGGAAATAGCAGAGTGTACCGTTTGCTGTTTGATTGATGGTTTGTTTTTGTTTTTGCTACTGTAGATTCCTGTTAATAAATCAGTCCATTTGCCTTACAGCTATGTATTTTCTTAAAAGACGAAAATGGCAGTTTTGAACTTGTTACCAACGAATGAGGTGTCGCCATAGGAAGAATCAGGATATAACTTAATAGAGTCTGTCAACACAAGTCTTAAATCAAGTATATTGCTTTTTTAAAGATAAAAGTACTACTATTTTGAAGCAATAAACATCCGTTTTCCAGGGCAGTTACTAACAAAACAATTCCTGTAAATATATATATATATATATATATATATATATATATATATATATATATATATATATATGCTGTAATTTGTTGGTCTTGGGTCTTCCTAGATCCTGTAAAAAACGCACATTACGGTAACGGAAAATATATATATATTTTTTTAATGGTAATTTATTTGAAGCTGTTGGAGAAGGATATTGTAACCAGAGAGCCCTGCTCTCTATATACTGCACTGTGGAAATAACGAGTTGTGTATCTTTCTCTAATTCTGTGTTGATGCCTGCTTGTTGCGTAATGCAGGGGAGGCTGGATAGCTGTAGTGCTGCCGGGAGGAGCGTCTCTACAAAAAGTGCGTTTGTTTTGTCTGACACAAGTAGTCTGGTTTTAATACAAATAAAAAATCTATTAAAAAAAAAAAAAAAAAAAAAAAACCTTAAAACTGGAAACAGGAACAAATTACAAACAGCAAAATGTGTTTTGCCGTGTGTGCTGGGTGCAGTGAGCTGGATTTCTTCTCATTTTTGTCACGTTGCAGCTAAAGTTTTTTTTTTTTTTTAAACTCCATACGCTATTATAGAAGCCTCTCGCCCTTGACAAAGATCTCTCTCTGAAGCATTGCTCAAATTTTAATATCGCCTTTCTCAGTTACACTTTAAAGACAGCGGTGGCCAAAGCTGCGGCTTCCACTCCTGGTCTTTGTTCCAGCCTATTCGAAATGTTTTAATTAACCCTATTAAACCTCCCTACAGACCCTGAAGCAGTTCATTATATCGGTGTACCTGTTAAACCTGGGGTGGAATCGCCCTCTAGGACCGTGATTTGACAGCCCTTTAAAGCAGTGGCTGCAAATTCAGATGCAGTGCAATGAATTCCTACAGTGTTCCACTTGAATTTATTATGAATCAGTGGCTGTCTGAAGAACTGGAGATTCATTAGACAAGAATTAGAAAATGTATTATTTATACTGTATCCATTCCAATGGCATTCTGTTTGAAAGTGTTTTAATTTGCAGTCATTATTTTAAAGGGTTACTGCCTAACTTTCTATTAGTATCGCTGAACCACATGAGATGTAGTTCAGTGTGCCGGCATTTGTTGATAAAATGTTGATAACCCTGTTCTTGCTTTCTTTAACTGGAAGGAAAGTTCAGTGCGTTGATTCCATCCAAACCAAGCCTTTACAAATGTGATTTCTTCCAACAGAGATTTGGCTTTTCAGGGATGTTTTACCTACAGTATTTATAGTGTGTGTGGTTGTATAGATTTTAATGAAATAATCTGGTCCTGCTTCTATCATTCACTGTGTGCATCACCGGAATTTTACCTTGCAGCTTTTTCTATGTTTCTGCTCCGTCATTGACTGCTTACTTACAGTAACAACCGGCTATTCTGCGTGAAGGCAGCCTGCAAATAGCAAACAGCCAAATGGAAACCAGGCATACGTTAACCCACATCAACCCACATCAACCTGTCCTCACACATTATTACTGCAGGCCACTGATGAGAAACAATGCATCTACAATTAACAACAATTAATTACATTTTAAAAAGAAACACAATTACAAGTGCCTTTTTTATATACAAAACATTTATTATAATTATATTAGTAATAGGATAATAGGATACAGAAAGGGCAGGCGTCTGCAGGCTTGTTTACCAGCAAGGTAAACCAGTCTTGGGCACAAGTTGGGAGTGAGTAAGGGAATCCCAAAGAAGTGTAGAGAAGTGTGTGGCACATTTATTCAGAACAAAGTTTACACAGAAGCAAGATTCGGAAGATTCTTGAGCAATTTGACACGATTAGCGTGTTCAGCTGTTTTATTTGTGCTTTTAGAATCCCTGCACAGGTTGTAAATCACACTAATCTGGCCCCTGGCTGGACATTCTTCAGTGGCTCGTCACTTTGCAATCTTGGTCTTTATCTCTGTTAATCTGCCTACTCTGTCAGATCTCTTTACAGTACTTTGAGCAAAGCTTAACTTGCGAGTTACTTAAAGAATGTCTTTTTTTTGTTGTTGTTGTTTTATAAATAAAATATCTGTATGAGGAATATATTCCTGAATATCAAACAATATTTCATAATTCACAAGCTTGAATAGGGAGAGTTCCGCCTTTCGACAAGTTTTAAAACAGAAACGCATTCTGTTTCCTCAGGATCTCCTAGATCGAGACATTACATCCAACCATGGCAGGTTAGTTTGCCTCCAGTCATAGCTGTTCTTTACAACACCCCCAAGCATTGCATCTACAGTAGCCTTTGGTGGTGCGCTGGACTGCGACACAGAAGAAAGTGTGGTCTAGAGCTCCGAGGTGAAGGTGCAGGGTTACAGAATAGAAGGCAGCGTGTAAGAGTCCATTAACTTATCTGCAATTACCTAGTCTTTGAATTTCGGGTAGATAATGGACGCTATAGTCACAAAACTTATGGACTGCATTTTTGTAGGTCTATAAAACAGGTGCTGTTATAAAGGAAAATAAACTCTCTATAAAACAGGTGTGAAAAATATTTCACAAACTTCAAACTTGATTTAATTGATAGCAAATTGGCTTGGGTAAAAAACTAAAAAAAAAAAAAAACCAATAATTTGTAATTAACAAAACTTTTCTTACAGTAGTCCATTTTGTGAATCAAGACCCAAAATGAAACAATGTTTTACAGAGCTGTCTTTTTTGTCTTAACTGTTTGTCAGAGCAGGAAACTACCAATATAAATGTTGTTGGCGTTTGTGTGTTAAGGAAGGTGAATAATAATAATAATAATAATAATCATAATAACTAATAATAATAGTTTCATAGATTGCACATATACTGTATTGCAGACTAATCTGAGAAACAGCACAATAGGAAAGAACACTGCCCATTTTGCATCTTGTTGTTTTCAGTACATACATAAAACACCAGGAACAACAAATAAGGAAATAAAAAGGCGCTGTATTCCAGACGTAATCTGGATCCCACAGGTTATATGCTGTGTCCATGCCCATATACTTGTTAATATGAACATCTGTAAGATATATTTCTAGTTATATATTTCATGTTGATATACTCTTATAAGGCAGGCAGCACTCAAAGGCTCAATATATTGAGCTGAAACACCCTGACAGTGAAGAGGAGGTGATGCACACTCCATCACACCGATGATCATGAACAGTAACAGTGCGTGTGAATGCATGTGTTGTGATGCTAGTGTTCTGCAGCACACACAGCTAGCATTCTGGTCAGGTAGGTCAAAGGCTTCAAAAGCCGGGGATCTGTTGCGGTTCACGAGTTATAAACTGCGCCCCATTATACAATCCCTGCAGTGAATAACTAGTGCTCATTTTGAGTCCTGAGTAATCCTGCTCCCAGAGGTTGCTTGCCATACCTCAAAGTGACGTCAGTGTGACCACAATGCAGCCCTATCCAGAGAGGGTGCTGGGAAAGATTATCAGCGAGTTCCTTTGTCTCCATCAGCCTGGTGCCTTTTGAAACCATTTTTGGTTGATGCCCGTTTGAGCCGTTCCGGTGCATTCAGAAATATACAGTCTCTTACGTTCCAAACTTTCGTCCTTTTTCTGGCCAGTTAGCTGAGCTCAGAGGAAGAGACGGAGTGACGCTTTGAAGAGCGCGTGTGTGTGGAGTGCTGGGCTGGCTGGACTCTGGGGAGGGCGTGCCCTACTGAACGAAGGGAGCCCTCTGCCCCCACTTCAGATGCCTGTTGCAAAGAAAAATGTATACAATAAGAATAGCGTCAATCTTCAAAACGCAGACGCTTCTTACGTTCCTGAAGATGGGAATAGTACAGGAATCCCAGCTTTGCTTCTCCGGTATGCTGTATTTAGTTTTCCATCAAGAAGTCTCAGAGATAATCAATACTGAACCTTGATTGACCTTGCAATGGCAACCTTCCCAGCATACAGTTTGTAAGTCACAACCACGGCTTGTTTTAGCTGCACAAGTCATCTTTGTCAGAGTCAACATTATAATGTGAGTTACTATATAAACTGAAATGGTATGGCTCGAATAACATGTGGTCCAAGTTGGAAAGCATTCCAATCCAGTCACCATCATCTACCATGAGCAATTTCCTCACAAATATTTTAGATGCGTGGGTTAAGTTCTGTTTCACAGCCTGTGTAATTACCTGTGTGGCGCAGTGAAGAGGCCTGTCCGGCTGTCTGTGGGCAGAAAGCTCTCCCCTCCGAGTCTCTTCTGCGGCAGCTGCTTCTGTGCTGAGTCTCCTTTATACCTGAAAAAAAGAAATGTACAAATTTGTGTTAATCTGCATTACCGTATAAAGTGGAAGTGAAGCGGGAATACAATAGAACTGTAAAGAAGTTTGCTAAATGTTTAACCAAAAATGTACTTTTATTAATATTTTACACTGTAACATATATGATCTTACATTGAAAACCACTGTATTGTTATAAAATCAAGTAAAACAGACTACTGCCTTCATCAACGTAATTATTTAGTCATGACCGCTATACAGAGCTTAAACGCTGTATCGGAAAATGAATTTAACATAAACTGAAGGCCAAGAATAAATCATCAAATCTTATATTGACACACAGAGCTTCAGCCTTGGTAGTGATGTCTCATTGCTATGGTTACGCTACATCGCACTTAAGCAGCAACTACTACTGAAAACAGTTTACTGCAGCCCTTCACTGCCATCACAGGATCAAGTGTACCCCCTACCCGTGTGAACTGGGGTGCTGAGAGAGATGAAGTTGATTGCCTACTAAAGAACAAACAGATTGAGAAGGCACTGTTGACAGCAGCACTGGGCAGTCTAAGGGTGCTGATGAATGAGGTCCCAGGTGAAAGGCCTAACTCTTCTCCTGTGTAACGGGTCGCTTATCAGGAGATCTGAGCTGTGTGTCCAAGCTGTTTACCTTCAGGGGGAAAAAAATGCACCAGAACCAGGAATGACTGATAATTGTATAGGCTGCAAATTGTCAGCCTCCGTGTGTAGAAAGAGTTTGCCATGGTAAATTTGGTAATGGCAGTTACTAGTGTCCCATGGTTTCCCCATGGTTTGAATATGCTTTATCACAGTGGTGGGACCATGCATGATGTAAATGCATTTCAGAAGCAACAGACAGAGTACAGTACTTTTAATCCTTTATAGAATCTGTTGTTTCCATCCCAGGCCACATGCACAGGGACAAACACCCTGTGTTTTTGGACTGCAATGCGCTTTATAATGCAGGACACAGTAACATCTCTTCCAAGTTCGGTGTCTCGTTTTGCAGCTGTGTCTTTTCTTTTCAAGGTGTTGGTTTGCTTCTGAATTCCAGTGCAATTTAAGCCCTGATCTTATGCATCATATTTACTTTTTCAATATATAGGTTTTGTTTTTTAGACATAACCCCATAACCCTGCACCCTTTCTGTTTGGTATTCTGTAGAAGCTATTCAAACCCTCTTTATCAAATATACTGATATGTATATTTAGTTTAGTTTATCAGTAACACACAAAGAGATCAGTGGAGTGGAAGACCACAGCAGGTGGCTGTTAGACAGTGATTGATGAGAAGAGGGGGGTCCCTTACCTTTCCCTGCAGAAGCTTTCACACTGGGGGTCCCCCCCCTCCACACAGGAACACCGGGGGGAGCCTGCCCCAGCTCGCCCCTCACTCCGCACATGCTCCACGGAGCGTTTCATCCTCTGCGAGCCCCGGTAACTGGAGAGGCCGTAGGGGACCGTGCGTCTGGAGAGAAAGGTAAGAGCAGAAGGAGGCCCTTTCTTATACTGTACACACTCTGATACTTTTTACTGTTAACTTTTGTTTACTAATCCCTTCTGTTAGGCTTCTGTTCTTAACCCTATGTGGAAAACTTTCAGCATTTCAGCATTTCGGCATGTCAGCCTGTCCATTGCAGTTAGTGATTCAATGATCAGAGACCGAGGCCAAAGGAAAATAAATAACAGATCGATTACAGACTGCTGATAGGTTAGATGGGGACTGAGATAACACTGAACTGTGACTGACACTTCCACCAACTGCTTTCCTTCAAACCTTCAGTTCAGCCATTAGGAAAGCGAAACCCAACTTAATCCACTGGGAATCCCACAATCTGGCAACAGTAAAAGCGCACTGAATGAGTTCACGAGTTCTAGGATAGTTTACCTTGCATTGTGGACACACACACACACACACACACACACACACACACACACACACACACACACACACACACACACACACACACACACACACACACACACACACACACACACACACACACACACACACACACACACACACACACACACACACACACACACACACGAGTTCTAGAGCTGTCTGCAGCAGGGCTGGGGGTCAATTCCTTGTTTTCAATTCCAATTCTATTTCCAATTCCTTTCAAAAATTAATTTCCAATTTCCAAGTTCCGGTTCCAGTTCCAGTTCCGGTTCTGGTTCCGGTTCCAGTTCCTGGTCTGCTGTTTTGCCTGCAGTTATCTTTCCTACAGTAAAGTACTGGAACAATCTGCAGTGGCAGCATTTTCTACATTTCCTGATAGGCTCACAAGTTTCATTAGCGAGTTCCCAGCACCCAGCACTCACAAACCACACTGAACATACTGTAGCAGCGCATTGTAACTTGAACTTAGCAAGACATTTCTAAGATCCTAACTGTACATAATTTCTGTTCTTTTGGTAAATGTATCCAGCGATGAGAGCACAGTCTATTTAACTAGTTATTTATTTTACAAATTAAAAAAATTAAAAAATAAAATAAAATGGTGCACAACTCGATAGTTCCGACTATGGAAGCCTAATGAATGTAATATAATATCCCTACACTCAGATCTGCAGAGCTGATTCAAATGCACACACTTGATTGTTTAAACCCTGGATAGGGTCACCCTCAGCACTCATGATCAGCACAGGAACCTGCTCCACTCAAACCTCTAAGCAGCTATAGAGCAAAGCCATGGAGTTAGCAAACTAGCTCTGGTGTTACGGTATGCATTATTACAGCTAAATAAACCTCCTCTTTACTTGTTTGGTCCACTAATCCTAAAGGTTAAGCTTGCTGCATGCCAAGTCTGCAGTATGGGCTGTTTCAGTGCTTGTGGATGTCAAGAGTCAGAAATACGAGAGCATCTGTGTGCCTTCATGCATGGACAGCAGCTTTAAATCTCACAGCGACCCGTCTCAATCTGTGGAGGTCTAGTGCTCTGGCAGTCCGTTCTGCTCACTTCCTGAGGCCAGGGAGAGTGATAAGCATATGGGCTACCTTGTACTTCATCTCTCATATTTCTGGCTCTTCAGACCCTCCACTGAGAAAGCATGAACCTGAGGGATCTGCTGACAGTCTCTACGAGAGAGAGAGAAGTGGCTGCTTCAAGGCTCTTGTACCAGAACAAAATGAGATGCAGTGCAGACAGACAGAGTGGTCCTGTCAGAGTGAAACAGGGCTGGGCAGGGGCAGGGAGTACAGGTGGCTGAGACGGAGCGAGGACAGAGAGTGAACAGACTGCTGGGCTCGTCACGTCCTCCTGAAATTATTTCAAACTGAGCCCCGAGTCTCGTTAAACCATCATCCCCAAGAACTGTGCGTTGAAAGATTTAACACCTCATGCAAAGTCCAGCTCAGATAACATGCAAATTGCCCTATATGAGCCACAGAATATTCTCAACGTTCAACCGATTTTTGATCAGGTACTTACTAGGGGTGGGTTGATACTTGTGCTTCATTCATGGGTTGATTTCAAAACAGTAAAAGCTGTCCTTTCCTCACCTTTACAACCAAGTACCAATCAATGGCAATTAACATCACATTGAGTGTTTTAAAAGCCGATTGAAGAGAGATTCCCTCTCTCCTGTTGCTGACGTTTTTACTGCCTCACTGCCACACCGAGGCCAAAAACTGACATGAAAAGCCCCAAATATTTACACAAAATATGAATGGTTTTGGAAATAGGCCCAATGTTAGTTATTATAAATAAGGTCCAAGCTTAAGCTTAAAAAAAAAACAAAAAAAAAAAACATCTTTTTAAACCCAAAGCTCCGCCAACAACTATTTTATTAAAACACTTCAACATACAATAAGTCTACATCTCAGGACTGTCAACAAGGATGCTAACGTCCCAAGAAACTCTTCACCCCAGAGATGGCAGTTCCTTCTTTATTTTCTTTGCTCTGTAATCTTGTTACTCAGCACCTACAGTGACCCTTATTTTCCTTGTTTGTGTGCACATTTACACTGTCAACCAGACCCCAAAGTGGGTAATGGCTTTACAGTTTTATGTAGTAACTGGAATTATAAGGCATGTAACATATGTGCAATTTCAGAGAGAATAGTAGGGTGTAATTTAAGTCTCCAATCAATTTGAACCACCACATTTTTTTTTTTTAAAACTATTTTAACAAGTGCCTGTAAAACATACAATGATGTGCCTAGTTAGGAACATATGTGTAACTAGGTGACCACTAAAAGCTGAGCTTGCTCAATTCTTAATTTAGTAGTCATTACAATTGCTGCAGTTGCCAGGAATTTGAAATGCCATTAAGAAGAACATGCTGCAAGAGAGAGAAGTCAATTAACTCAAACACTGGTTATTAGGAGAAGCATTGTTGGCTGTGATCCACTGAATATCAGGTTACCTATGCACAGGGACAAAGCCTCTTAAGATTCCAGCCTGCACCAAAGAGACACACCCTGTAACATAACCAGGGGACAAGCATCGCCTTCCATTCAACATCTGTACTCTGCTTACTGGGTCCAGGAATACTTGAGACATTGCGCGTGGATAGTAGAAAATGCAGGCTACACTTCTAAGAGTCCACTCACAGACTGCTGCCAAACAGTTATGGCCTTCAACTGAATTTCTGTTGTTTCTTGGCTTGACACTTGCTCTTGGATGTCAGAAAAAAAACAAAGAGAAAAAGAAAAAGTCAGCTGTGCCAGATCAGCTGTAAAGCCTTTCAAAAACAGATGTAGAAGTAAGACTTAATAAAAAATCACCACTCCATCACACATGCACCAACTTCAGAGACTGCTGCAGAAGAATAGACTCTTCAATAAAAACTAGTCACAGTTTGCATTAAATCAACATCTCCAAAAGCCACCAGTATCCTTCTCAGCCCCTTTATTATTGAAAAGGTCTATTGAAAATGAATACCACACTGTGCAGACATAGTATCAGAAATGAAGGGCGCACACACACTGACACACACACACACACACACACACACACACACACACACACACACACACACACACACACACACACACACACACACACACACACACACACACACACACACACACACACACACACACACTGACACACACACACTGACACACACACACACACACACACACACACACACACTGACACACACACACCAGGTATGGAAATAAGACCCCCGATCGATATGGGTTTGAGTTGGTTTAGATGGGCGGAGAATCAGGTTTAAATTAAAACCACACTGATAAGAAATGATAAGATCTGTTTACATTCTTGCATGGTGATACTAAATGTTGGATTTAATGTGAAAAGATAATGTAATCCATTCCATGCCAGAGATGATATTCATTGCAGCTGGATACTCTAGAAACTACACTTCCAAAGTGCATATTTATTTGGCCAGAGCTCCAACTCCTGCTGTTACCCAGCAACTGAGGTGAAAGTACTTCTTTGTTTGTTTTGTTTTGCATTAAGTGCACTATAGGGTTAAACTGTGCTGCAGCTAGGTACTAAACCTTTATGAAGAACTGCTAACTGCTCGAAAGATAATTGAAATCTCTCTCCCATCACCAAAATGCCATTGACTTCCATCAATAAATGACATTACGTGCATTTATACAAGAAAACAAAGTGACAACTTGAGCTCCCCACAGCTCTTTGGTTAGCTACTGTGGGTGTGATAAAAATAACAGAGCTCTACAGAATGGCATTCCATTTCCCTTAATAGAGACTCATTCTGTCTGGACTGCAGCAGTACAGCAGATAGCACACACCAGCCTTCACTGGATCTGTGCCCCCCCTAATGGCAGGCATGGGTAATTCCCAGAAGCCACAGAGCGATTCTCTTGGCACACACCGGGCTGGCTATACATTGTTTAATTGAGACACCCCGTCACCAGAGCTCAGATTCTCCATGAACACACATTACAAAAGTAATCAGCATTATACTTTTGAGATCCCCTTTGCTATTTGTGTATGGCCAGTGTATATTCTAATATTGTATGTGTTTTAGACGTTGACAAGGGCATTGTCTGAAATTTAGCAGCCTCACAAAAAAATATAAAAACTGTACGGTGATTTGCTTAAAATGTAAAATCCAATGGCCAGAAGCTTACTGCTTCGCAGATACACTGCTAGTAAATGTGTGGGTATACAAGGAGGTTTTTTTCTGTAACACAAACACAATTTAAAAGCAGCGTTTTGCACAGTTTCTTTAAGTGGGATGAATGGTTTACATGTTGAGAGCTGCAGCTGAGAACAGCAGCTTCAGTAATCTTTATTGCAGTGAATAAAGTGGGGGGGGGGGGGGTTAATAAATAAATAAAGTTATTTATTTGTCTTTCTGCTCAGTCAAAACTGTTATTAACCCAAAAACTCATTTTTTTATAATATTAGGACATGGCTGTAATCCAAGTTCAACCAATTGGAAAATGCAAATGGAAGAGCTATGATAGTTATTGGTGGTTAGGTACCGTACCCATCAAGAACAAATTCAACGTGTTCCTCCAGAACACACTGGAGACTTGACTGCCCATGGACAAATAGGTCATCTCCGTTCATTGCTTGCAGCAGTGGGAGGTTACGTGGCATGTGAAAAAACATTTTTTTAAATAGGGTGACTACGCCTTTAGAACAGGGCATTTCAATGGCATGTGTTTCTGCTTTGTTATGCTGTAAACTGACACCAGTAACAGCAGGTGTAGACTTTACAACAAAACAGTGCTATTCTGGAGCACTGCTTGACTGTTCACACAAGAAAGGCGGCACGACTTATGTGGCTAAAACATTCCCGAAGCCGACGCCACAGCTGAAGAGTAAAAGACCTCAGCGGTGCATATGAGACATGAAATACAACAGAGAAACACTGAGGGACCTCTATGGGTTCTAGTATACAAAACCACGACTACTCCGAGAAGCAGATAATACTAACACTGACTGCAGGAAGCTGCACTGTCACTGTGTCCTGTGTCTGCAGTTACAGTGCAATGCATGTTACTACTAGGCTGGCAAATGAACCAGAGAAACCCAGGTACCCAATTGCACTGGTTTACCCTTCAAGGCTATCAGAAGGCAGCTTATCCCCGTGGGTATCTCAGTGGGTACCCCAATACCCAGGTATGTGTCCTAACTGGTACTCCCCTTCTACCAGTTACCAACAGTTGTAGTGCAGATAAGCTTCATTCCCACTAGCTGGATAGCAACAACAGCTCTGCAGTTTATTTCCCAGCCTCTAAAACCTTGCAGTGCAGCGAGCGATTCTCAGGGAAATGAAAGCAGGTGTTGGCTACAGTCCCAGGAACTACACCAATTCGAACTTGGATATTTTACAGCTTTGGGTATCTTTGTTCTCATATTAAGTATGGGAATGGTTCTTAAGGGACTTGATATAGGTAGTTACTGGACTGTATTTGATTAACATATTTACTGCTTTCACCTTCATATTAGTTATTTGTGTCTGAAGCCAACAAACAATGTGTTTTTTTTCATCTCATTCTGAACTGTCTATTTCCAGCAACTATCTTACCTGGAAAGTGCAGCAACAGTAAGAAACTTCTGCCTGTAAAACTACAGTTTAGCCACAGATAAGCAGCTAGCACTGTAAAACACACTTTGGGTGACAAAACTGCTCAGCTGACTAATTTGCAGACCTCTAGCCAAACTGTGCAAGAAACGACACGATTATACCACACCACAGTCAGCTGTACTCACTAACTTACACAATGATGGGTAACTGCACTGGAAATGTTAATTGCAGCGTGGGGTGGGGTGGAAATTTTTTGCAGCGTTGGTTAATATAATTCTCGAAGCAATCCAGTTCAAATGTTACCTTTTCTTATTTGACTAACTGTAACACACATAGCTTCAGACTGTAGCTTTCAAGATCTCTTTCGTCTCTTCTTCACAAGAGATCTTACTTATTAAATCATTGCAATTTAAACATCAGCAGCTGTTTCTTTTAACTTTCACCTGAAGAATCCTGCCATGAAGTTAGTCTGTTAATAGCACCAGCTTCTGAGGTCATGTTTAGTTACAGAGAAGTCAAGTTGCAGTTGCACTGTAAAACAGAAGCTTGTATGGCAATTGATAAAGAATCACATCACAGGTGTGATTTTTTAAATTTATGAATTGGTGTTCAGTGAGTCAATACAACACGAAAAGGATGTATTTCAGGCACTTTTAACTGCAACTTAACCCAGCTGCATCAATATTGTGCAACTATGGGGTTGCACAAGAGGCAATACAGTGTAAGTAACGAAGACATTGTTACAGGCTATTCCCCAAACTGAATTCTTTCAACATTACAATTCAGGTACAATGGCGAAATCATTTACAGGAAACAAACTGAGTGGTGTTGGATTAATAGTAATAAAACCAGGAATGGATCAAACTGCAATGCAATGGGAGTCTTATTTTGTAGCTCACAGCTCACAGCTCACAGCTATACTGTAGCTCACAGCTAAAATGCAACTGAACAACAGTAGTCCCTGTCAATCCACAGTTTTCCCCACACATACCCTGATTAGCACTAATCTTGAACTAGCTAATGTTATTTTAGGTTATTGCTGATCAGGGTTTGTGAAACCAGTCGATAGACTTTCTTTTGGGGAACGTTGAAAACGACATGTGTAATTTCAAGATTAAAAAGACTGGCACAACACTCGTAAACATGTCACTTCAGGGCATGTCAGTAAAGATTCGGACAAGCAAACTCATTATTGCAGAACACCCAGCAATCACAACCCGGTGCTATGTCCTTTAGTTACACAGCACCCATAAAGCTGCTGTGTAAATGTCAAATATAAAGAAATAAGAAGGCAATAAACAGGAACTAATAGCCAACGTATTATGCTTACTAAAATTCCAATTATTATTATGTTTTCCTTTAAACTGTTAAAAACCCCGGTTACAGTTTGGCGAGGCAAGCAACCTTGCACACCTGAATATAAAGGGATGCTCTCCTCTATGATTTTCAGTGAAACAAACAAACACACCCGTGAAATGAATTTTTAACTCACTCTGGTGTGTTGATCCAGATTATGTCTAGGTGACAGTAATAAACGCATTCTTTGTCTTTGTAAGTGTAACAGGTACAGCGTTTGGATCTCCTGCGAGGTGCTGTGAACTCTCTGCCCGTGCTCGGAATCATCTCGCCCGGATTACTCCCCGGCGATGACCCGCTGTCCACACAGCGACCCAGAGCCGAGCTGCCGTCCACTGCTTTCACTGCCTGCTGTGTGAAGCTGGGTTCGAGGGATCCGGAACTCGGAGCTGGAGAACCTGTAACAAGATACATGTGAGATGAGAAATAAACAAGCACACCGAAATAATGTCTTTGCGTGCAGGGGAGGTGTACATGTTATAATTTCAGAGAAGTTGAAATCAGTTAGAATCTTTTAACATTATTAAAATACCTACTGTAGACTGTAACACATTGATATTCACCATCGGGACTGATCAACATACAGAATTACCGGGCAGTTCAATCGCTTGCGTGTTTATTTTAGACCTGTCTGCAGGATACAAGGCGCTCAGTTTTGTACCGCCTAACAAGACTGTCACTCACAACTATCTGCATTACACGGTGTTTAAATATCGTTTTACTTTCTATTCAAATATCTGCACACGATTAATTCGTGAAGAATAAAACACGTATTTAATAAATCAATGACATGTTGATTATCCACCAAACCGCTCATTCCACACATTAGTATCAACGTTTATTAAATATGACACATGATTACAACTGATAATATTGTTATAATAACACCTTGGCTCATTGGTGTCTGTGATGGATACAACAAAATAATAATAATAATAATAATAAAATAATAATAATAATAATAATAATAATAATAATAATAATAATAATTTGAAAACATTTGTTCCAAAGTCCAGCACACAATATTAGTGAACAATATGATAAAGAAATAAAGGGATTCACCTTGTTTTCTGCCTGTGGCATGCTGCTGTAATTCCAAACAGCAGCGGTTGTAATCGCTCTTAAACTTAGCCTATGTTATTTACACAGTTCGAAATAGTCCTACTTATAATAAAACGAACGAACAGAGTTCCTAATTGTATAACAATTTTCTTTTTTAAGTATATTATACTGTTCATACCATTTATTTGCCTTAAATTAGTAAAGCAATCACAATAAGAAGAAGAAGAAGAATATTAATACAATTAAACACAACGTTTCACACCCAAAGCCCTGTTTTAGTATTGAAGACTACACACATTGTAAGGTGATTATAAATCTCTTTGTCAGTACAGTGCAGTTTGAAGTGTATGATTTAGCACGGAAAGTATGGGACCTGAACTTTAGGCGCAAGTTAATGCACTAGAATTATAATAGCAGTCTTACCTTTTGCAAACATAGCTGTTAGTCCTATTAGCACCATCAGATCCATTAAGAACACACTAGCCATGCCACAATCGCTCCAGGAGAGAAAATCAATTATGAAAACGAAATTACAACTACCCAACAGAAACGAAATATATAAGTGCCATGCAAAAGACAAAGGAAAAAACGAAAAGAAAAAAAAAATGGAGAAAACAAATCCGTATTGGTGTTTTCTTTTTCTTTTTCTTTCTCTCTTGGTAAGCAACAGCTTACATTAAACTCCAAATAGCAGATAGGTTCCAATTCAGTTAAGGTCTAATGCAAAAAAAAAAAAAAAAAAACCCGCACATTTTGCGTCTGTGCTGTGAGATCTCAGGTGTCCAGCATGCTTGCAGATCCAAGGGTCCCTTTGCCCGTCTCTTTTCGAAGCATTGAGAGTCGCCCCTAGCAGACATGCTCACAGTGACCTGTGGAGATGAAACCTCGGGACGCTTTTTATAGTAACGCTTAGGCGAGACACCACCCGCAGGATGGGAAAGTGATTGCAGCGCGGGTACCGCGCACAGAGCATGCGAGGCTGGTGCACTTGTTTCTGGATTTCAATGAACAGGAAGGGATACCGCACAGTGTACACAGGACCAAACGCGGGGGATTAAAATGTGATTGCTCTCCTGTAAACACCGTAACACCCGCCAGAGTAATGTACGGCAGACCGAGGGCAGTTGTAACACCTTGAATTTCTCCAATCAGAAGCAAGCTGGCGTGCCATCACCCACTGGCACACGATGCTCAGTTTAGATCTTGGTCTGCCCGTGTCTCTGCCAACGCCATGAGATTTTATCACCTAGGAGAGAAAATCCTTTCCCCAATTTTCTTTTTGTGTTATATACCTGTGTTGCCTAATTTAAGACTCTGCCACACCCTTTCAAACTGAAGCGATTCTTGTTTGTGTACCTTCTATAACTATTGCATTGCAGATATAAAGAGCACACCTTTAACACCTGAGCCAATAATTAAATATATTAATATTATGTCATAGAAATAGGAATCGCTTTGACTATTTAATAACTACAGTATGTAATAGTTAAATCCTGAATATAACGGCAAAATAATTCTGCATATGGACCCAACACAAGTATAGACAGCCCAATAAGAGTGCATTCTTTTCCAGTTTTTTTTTCTTCAATGATTCCATGCATGTATTTGCTTCAGGCCTGACACTTCTACACGCTTAAGCCGAGGGAACACACTTTTTCAGGAACAGCTGCTTGGAACCTGGTTCCAGGAGACCTGCAGACCTGGTTTGAGGCAACTTTGCTGTATCAAACATCAAGTCTCCCCTGGTGTGCCACACAGTGGCCTGAAACCTAGTTTCCTGAAACCAAGTTCCAAGCCGCACAATGCTCCATGTTCCCTCAGCTTAAGAAAATAAGTTTTCCGGGCATTCTAGAACCGCATGGTTCCATCAGTTCTTATACACATTATTGAAAAACAGAGGGTTCTATCAAGAATGGTGCAATATGAAACTGAATGGTTCTAAATAGGGGTTCCATAACCCAATGCAGTGAGTTAGGAATCCACTAATGACATCGCTATTGGTTTCAATTCAACATCAGTATAAATCATAGCATACTCAAGAGACAACACACAACCTTCAAAACTTCTATGCTTTTTTGCAGTGTCAAGCCAGGTCAGTCTAATAAACAAGCTACAGGTGTGTAGGGGCAGCGAGGCAGCCCCCTTGTGGACCTCAAGCAGAATTGCAGGAGAGAGAGGTTTTACCTAGAGCATACACTCTCTTTCTGCTGAGCGGGTGTCTTTCCAAGAGGCACAGAGAGAATGAAAAAGATTAAGATACTAATAAGGCATCAATACTAGGTTCGTTTTGAATAATGCAGATGGGTTTTCTCAGTCAATAATTACTTTATCTTGCACTCTTTGTGTGACAGACTGACAAAGCAAAGACTGCGTGAGAAATAGACTCTCAGCTTGATTAGAGCTAGCCACCAAACACTTGGAAACATACAGTGTGGTCTTTGAAACACCTGCATATACCACATACAAGCAAACAATCAAAAGATGTTGAACAGAGGAAAAGAGGGGTCGTTGAAAATATAGCTACAGCCATGGATTTGAATTGCTTGCTTAGCACTCCTGTAAGTGTGGTGCATGTGTTGTGGGGCTCAAGAAAGCACAGTTATTGAAGTCCAGACTGGAGGTGCACATCAGAATGGAAGCTTTGAAACCAGAGCAAGGAAACGGGACTCATTTCTAAAGTTTACAACATGGTTAGCACCTGGAGCTCAGACAACTGTCTCCTTTTTAAATACAGTCAAAGAGTGTGTGAGTAATGACTAGCATAAACATACAACACTGGCAGTGGAGCTCAGAGACAGCACACCTAGTGCTCAACACTGGCAGTGGAGCTCAGAGACAGCACACCTAGTGCTCAACACTGGCAGTGGAGCTCAGAGACAGCACACCTAGTGCTCAACACTGGCAGTGGAGCTCAGAGACAGCACACCTAGTGCTCAACACTGGGAGTGGAGCTCAGAGACAGCACACCTAGTGCTCAACACTGGGAGTGGAGCTCAGAGACAGCACACCTGGTGCTCAACACTGGTAGTGGAGCTCAGAGACAGCACATATGTGCTCAACACTGGCAGTGGAGCTCAGAGACAGCACACCTAGTGCTCAACACTGGGAGTGGAGCTCAGAGACAGCACACATAGTGCTCAACACTGGGAGTGGAGCTCAGAGACAGCACACCTAGTGCTCAACACTGGGAGTGGAGCTCAGAGACAGCACACCTAGTGCTCAACACTGGCAGTGGAGCTCAGAGACAGCACACCTAGTGCTCAACACTGGCAGTGGAGCTCAGAGACAGCACACCTAGTGCTCAACACTGGGAGTGGAGCTCAGAGACAGCACACCTAGTGCTCAACACTGGGAGTGGAGCTCAGAGACAGCACACCTAGTGCTCAACACTGGGAGTGGAGCTCAGAGACAGCACATATAGTGCTCAACACTGGGAGTGGAGCTCAGAGACAGCACACCTAGTGCTCAACACTGGGAGTGGAGCTCAGAGACAGCACACCTAGTGCTCAACACTGGCAGTGGAGCTCAGAGACAGCACACCTAGTGCTCAACACTGGGAGTGGAGCTCAGAGACAGCACACCTAGTGCTCAACACTGGGAGTGGAGCTCAGAGACAGCACATCTGTGCTCAACACTGGGAGTGGAGCTCAGAGACAGCACACCTAGTGCTCAACACTGGGAGTGGAGCTCAGAGACAGCACACCTAGTGCTCAACACTGGCAGTGGAGCTCAGAGACAGCACACCTAGTGCTCAACACTGGCAGTGGAGCTCAGAGACAGCACACCTAGTGCTCAACACTGGGAGTGGAGCTCAGAGACAGCACACCTAGTGCTCAACACTGGCAGGGGGGACTATATTGATATTACATCAGGAAATACCTGAGGGAAAACAGTGGTCTTCTCTCCCCACTAACATTTCCTGATCAAGACTGCTTGGACGAAACCTTGTTTTAACACCACTCTTTTGTAAAGTGTTATTTTATTACAGTACTTCATATCCTGCATTGAGTGAAACTGGAGAAGCATATTAAAAAAAAAAAAACTATGAAAGCCATGTTGTAACTTTACACAATGCTTTCCATAGATGGTCCCTGAACGGTTTATCTGAGTAAACAGTACAATTCATAAGGTTTTACGATCCCAATTTGGTACTGAATATGTTTTTTATGGAGGGAAATATTTTTAAAAATTGTAAATCTGCTTAATAAAGTTGAGGAGGAGCAATATTTATCTGGTGTCAAAAGCCAGCCTGGAAATAAACTCACAAGCATCCAAACAAGAAAACGTGTAAAACAGTAAGTGAGCGTCGATGAGGCAGATCAAAGTCATCTTCAACATTAGGACACATCAATACACATTCCTGTAAAAAAAACTCAGGACTTGACTGTAGAAATAATTGGATTGTGTTTGTTAAAGAGCAAGACTAAGGATACAGGTTTGCTTTTCTAGAGGGGGTGGGGGTGAAGGAGAGGATATTTCCTTCCTCTTATGTTTATTACACTTTCTCAATACACAAGAAATGCATTTTATCAGACAATTACTAATAACTACTTCTGAGATACATAACTGAACCCTTATGTACCACTAATTGAATCCTTGCACTGTTAACTTTATTCAGCCCTTTGCTAGGGATTTATTTTCTGTGAAGCTCAGAGACTGTTTGAAAATGGGTTTGCTATAATCAAGCCTGTCAGTCCTGGAGGTCCTGCTTTCAATTTCCACAACACAAAATACCAGAAATGGCTGGAGGAATGATCCCAGTAACAGCCTGTAATTTTCTCTGAAGCATCTGTTAAATAAGGGTCACATTGAGCTATAGCATTTTACAACACAGTGGGATTTAAAGAGATGGCGATAGTCAGAGATGACGCAGATTAAGAGCTGTCATTGTTTTTTTTTAATGCTGGTTTTCATTTTAATGCACTTAGGTTGTGAGTTTGTTTTTTTCATTAACCCTTGTATGCATGACATATTATTTTCAGATACCTGGAAAAAAATTGTTCTGGACACAATATTAAGATTTTTTTAAATGTATTGGCATTTTTTCCCCCGTTGCTTTATATGAGGGGAAATTGCACCCTCATATGAGGCTATCATGCATTTGCGTCTTCCATATGGCCCTACATCAAGACTAGAAGAGAGATTCTTTTTTTGAGTTTGAAAAGCCAGTCAATGTTCTCTGGGGTCACTGATGAATTCCATTTGTACCTCCTGTAAAAGCGTGTATGGCGATCGGTAATGTGGGGCTGGATTGCACTTCACCGCAGTCACATTTAGGGATGGTATTTGGCCTGTACTGAATTCTAGGATAAGAGCACAGCATAATATCTATAATGTATGAGCCAGCTGGTGTACTGTTTTGAAAGGAGTTCTCTTTCCTGGGCCTGGTCACTGGTCTGCAGTGTTAACCAGACACACCTGACAGCAGTTAGTCACTTCAAGCATTTATTTTGGAAGGCACAAGGAATTGCTCAAACTGCAGTGCAACTGGTTACTTCCCCGAAGATAGAAGCTCTTTGCATTCCGAGCAGCAGCCTCTATCTACCACCTCACTGACCCTTGCAGTTCTAATAATAGACTTTAATTACGTCTCTTGACAAGCCCTGCTGCAAAATCAAAGCTGTAACCTTGTAAAAAATTGAAATAGCTACTGGGTCTGGTAAGCACTCCAACCTGTCAGCAGAGACCAGTGAAAGAGGGGGTTAGGGATCTCGTGAAGCCCACTCAACGGATGTCAGACCGTCACTCCCACAGGTCTGTGCTGATGAGGAGGCTGCTTTGCAAGGTACATGGGAACACTTGTAATAACAAGGCTCTCTCTCTCCAGGGCTCGTCTCTTTGCAAGGCTATACTTTGAACTAAGTCAAGATGCTATGTGTTTGGGAATGCCCCTGCATCCCTGCCTTTCACTGTTCCAGCATGGACTGCACTTGCAGATCTTGGCAGCAAACACAGATTCTAAAATACAGAAGGAATCCTGCTTTCACCTCATTGTATGCCCATTTCTCCCCCATCTTTGCATAGCTGTTTAAACCTATCCAGTCACTGGCCTTCCATGTGTTTCCTTGTAGAGGGTCGTAGGTCATATCAACCAATACCTGTTCCAGTAGACCGTAGCGGCTGCTATTTTGGTATGATGGATAGTGCTTGGCTTGGGTTACCACCCTGCTTTCATTTCAAGGGATGCTTCACATTTTCACATGTCCCTTCGGCTTGTGTATAGTATCCATCCTGATTTGATCAATCTCATGCAAAACCCATCTGGTTTAAATCCAAACAAACAGAAATATATTCTACAGATTTATTTATTTTTTTTAATGTTAAGGAGATCATTTAAAAAACAACATGATGTAACAGTAGCTGGATGGGAAAACAGGAATGGAAAAACAAGCGATTGGCTGGGAAAAGTAAGAGAAAAATAAAAAAATAAAATAAAAAAAGCCTATCATCGAATTGAGACAAGCCTGGGGCAGGAAATAACCACAGATGAAGCAGATAAGATCAATAAAGACACCTCTCTCTCTCTCTCTCTCTCTCTCTCTCTCTCTCTCTCTCTCTCTCTCTCTCTCTCTCTCTCTCTCTCTCTCTCTCTCTGCAGATATTTCCTGTAAAAGGTTAATGAGAAGTCAGAAATACAGATATTGGAGCTCTTTTTAATTTACACCTCCTATTTCTCTAACCCTATTCTGTCTCGGACAATGGAGTGAAATTTCATTGGTTATTGACTCAGTCTGTGATCTTTCAACCCCTCGCTCTCTCTTCAGTGATAGATGGCTTGGGCACCGCGTTCACACAGAGTATGAAATATTTCTTTATTATTATTATTTCATGTATTTATTGTTATTGTTATTATTACTTCAGAAGCTTTAAGTTTCAGGAATGTTGTGGTCGTTGCTAGGTGTTGATTAGTTGTGCCCTTATTCACAACGATTTAGCCTGTTAATATTTAAGAGGGGGCCCATCCTCACAGCCAGCTCCGTTGTCATGCAGTAGAGCACAAGCTGTGACTGGCGGTCCTTATTAGATAAACAGTAACAATTTATTCTCTGCACATGACATGTAAAAATGATACAGCAATGGATGTGTCTTCAAATAACCATTTAAAGAAATTCCACACAATGGCATGCTATACTGTCTCCACAAACAGCTGGCTGAAGGCTATATACAGCAGTACTGTATATAACAAATGAAGAATGAATACCAAATACATTGCAATCTGCTGAATTTCAAATACAAACCTACCTGAGTAGTCAGGCACCATGAATGTCAAGCATACAGCTGCTCCAGGGCTGGTCCAAGGGCAGGCTGAGTAGAGCTCAGGGGTTCTCACACTGCTGCAGCCTGTGGGTTAGCGAGGGGGAGTGAATGGCAAGTCTCTCAGCTCATGTGGAACAATACCCCAGTGAAATACCCACCTCTACAGTGTCTCCTGTTAGTAGCTAGGGCATTCTCGCTAACACTTTACATTAAGTGTCAGTAATAATGTGTACTTACATAGTAAAATGCCATTATACATAGTTAGAATGTACTTAACATGTAAATCTTTTTGCGTGCTATATGTAAGTACACAATTGTATCAAAAAAGGGTTGGGTTTAGAGTTAGGGTTAGGGTTATATTGTGCAAAAAAATGCAATGCACTCCTTTATATATGTGGAATGCTGGCTCAACTGCCATGTGGTTTTCTTTACCGATTTGCTCATGTTTTTTTGTAGGAGCTGTTGCTGTATGTATTAAGAGGTTGCAACTGTTGTCTAACAGTTTATGCTTGTCTATGAGCTTCTGGTTAGCACATTGTGTGTGGTATGATACTAACCCAGTAGGAGTTGAGGCGCTTGTAATGCAGAGTATCTGCAACAACTTCACACAGTGAGAAGTCAATGGTTTGTACTCCTCACTCCTCGTGGGTCAGAAAGGGTCCAAGGAGCTGCCTCTTTTTACAGGAGAGAGGCCAGAAAGGGCTGAGGAGGGGGTAAGCTTCTGTGCTTGTACTAGTTGAAGTTGAAAGCACGTGAACACCGAATAGTAAACGATTAAAGAAAAGCATACATTTCTTATTTGTGTTAATCAAAGCTTTTCAGATTTATGTTTAAGGTTTTTTTTTTTTTTTTTAAGCTGCAGTAAACAACATGTGCTCGTAATTGTTCTGCGGTCCTGGTTTAAAAATAAAAAAATGCCGTTTTACTAATAAGAGCAGCCACCATGCTCGCCTGGTGAAATCAGTCTCCTGCAGTTCTGTGTAGTGAGAAAGTGGCACAGTAGCTGTGAGTTCCAATGTGAAACACCTTCACTAAAGTTTAAGCGCAGTTGTGAAGACAGAGAGTTGGTTAATGAGAAGTGGCAGGCAGGGTTGGCTCTGTATAGTCAATGTCTTGAGTGCTTAAGTGATCTGAAGGGCCTCCTGTGGATTTGGCAATCAAAGACAGTAAGTGATCCTTGAGTAAATGGCTGGTATAGGCCAGGTTGTGAAATGGACAAACATCCAGAGGTATGCAGGCTTGGCAGCTTCGACTGTGCACTTTACGTATTTCAGAGAATAAACTCTGGAGCGTCTTGGTAGAGACATGTGAACTTGTCAACCTCCCAAGGCAGAAATCAGATTGTGGTTTAGGTTTTGAAGAGGCTTATAAAGAATAATTAATAGCGACATCTAGGGGGTTTAAAATATTTGTGGTGGTGAAAATTGCAACCCACATAAACAAATACCATGAGAATTTTTAGCAGCAGCCAGAATGTTGTATATGATTTATTTACATCTCAAGCATACATCCGTACTGATGGCTTTAGCTGTACAATCATACACAACACTGAGACAGGCCAAGGGATTGACTTCATCAACCCACATCCTGCTGGGAAAAGGCTCAGTGGGATTTGGTTTTAGGGCATTACCAGGGAAACCATCTTGGTTACATCAACCTCTTATTTTTATGGGTAACCTCAGGATAATCACGGATAGGTGAGAGTTTAGCGCAACCAGGATTTGAATCAGTAAGCTCCTGATTGCCTGACTCACCCCACATGTCACACAGCGATGCCTTCATGACTGTGAGTGAGCTGCAGAATTAAACAATGTTGTTTCAGCCCCAGCGCTATCACCCCTGCACTAACTCGGGAGTGGTGAAGATGAACAGACGCTGTCCTCCGAAGCGTGTGCCATCAGCCGACCACTTTATTTCATGCAGCTGACACATCAGCTGATCACTAACTTATACAAAGGGAAGAACACTTCATTATGTCTATTTTTACTGTCATGATGGTCATGTGGTGTTGAGCTGGGGGATACATCTATTATATGATAATATGTATGATCAAGTCCCGCTGAACAGTTTCCAAATGTTGGCAAGTATGATTATATATATATATATATATATATATATATATATATATATATATATATATATATATATATATATATATATATATATATATATATATATATATATGCTAAAAATGTGAAATACTGTAGACCTTTTTAAACTGTGGGAATATTAAAGATATGTGGGTTGGAAATGCAAATAATAATAATTTGAACTTTGTTATCTTTTTATCAAATTCACAAGACTTTTCTAGCCTGTAGCAGAAATTGTTCTTTTTATTCAAGTCAATTTCTAAACAAAACACACTTGAATGGTTTAATTGCAACACAGATCTACAAAAAAAAAAAAAAATACAGTCACAGCAAATGCAAAATGTAAAACAAACCTTGTTATAGCAGGATGCTAGCTTTAAATCTGGGTTTTAATAATGTTGTTAATGGTGAAGAGAGAGAGGGCATGAAAAGCAGATAAAGATATTGGCACGCAGACTGCAAAAAGAACTTGGTTTATTTTACTTTTGAAACAGAGCTTATATCAACTGAACCACTAACAAATATTGATATTTTATTCCACAGAACTTGCCACTTTTCTTTGAAGTTAAGGTGGTGTGTTACCCTGGGCCCATCCTTGTGGGTTTAGGGAACACATCATTAACTGAGATACTTAAGAGACAGTGTTGACAAGGGCAGACAAGTTTAAATTAAGCAGTTAATGTTACAAAATGAGTGGCACTCTGTTCATTTAATGCTAATAACAGGAGCTAGACATGAGGATTTATATTGTCATTGGACAAATTAAAACAATATAGGTGTATTTGACAGGCCTGCTGGTTATTTGTCTCCAAGACGAAGGGTGCAGGATGGAGAGGAACCTGAGAGAGCAAGGTTGAGGCTGGATACATTAACCACAGATACAAACCAATCAAAGAGATGTGTAATCAAATCCGTTGGAATGATGAGAACAGATTTTAGATCTGTTTAGATCTGGATACTTGGCATGCAGCAAAAACCTCGAATGAGATTATACAAATAATTAATAATGTACACCATATGTATCTATTTTATAATGCAAATATGTTATTTTTTCAAATTTGGCAGGGCAACTTCTCGATCTTCACAGAGTTCACTTAAACCGTTTTAAAATTTAAAATAAAAACATAAAGATGCCCAAGTTTGAAGCATTAAATATGGACGCACTGGAATAATGGAAGTCAGTATAACGGGCAGTGATGTGTGCCACGCTGCAGTTAGGGATTGTGTCCTGTCCAGGCAGTGAGATGAGAGGAGGTGAAACGCTCTAGAACCATGGATGCAGTCGAGCCCGGCTCTTAGCACTGTGGCTAAGACCCTTGATTGCAGTGCGCGGGGTCATCAGTTCACGCTCAGCCTCTGCCCTGTTACATCAACAGAAATCACTGCCTCCATTTAAAAGTCACAGTGTGGTGTAAAAACTGCAATAACAATTCGCAATGAGTAGGAAACTAAATAAGAATCCTGCTTATTTCTGGTTTGGTAACGTAAAGCGCTTTCTGTGTGATTTAGATTCACAGCATCGAAACCTCTTTTAAATCACTCAGTAGCTGCTGGTAGTGAGCAAGATAACAGTAACAAACCCAAGCACCATACAGACCTTCTTTGCACATTTTTTGAGCTGCAACTTCTGAAGAGGCCGATGTGCTTTCAATTTGTCTTTTCACTTTTTGCTTTGCTTGCAAACGTAGCAGGCCTGAACTAAATATTTTTCTTGGCTTTCGACAGAAAGCATACATTTTGATTGTGTTAGAAATACAGCAACACAGCACAAAGCATATCAGTTCAGCAAAGGTTCTTAACAAACAACATGTTATTTTTCCTTGATTCTATAAGCCTCTAGTCTACAGTGTTAAAGGAAATGGAGGGGACTTCACTCATTCTCCATCTACTATTCTCATGCCAAAGATATTCCAAGCGTGCTTTTTTAATATAAACATATAGAGTTGTCTTATTCACTCACACTGTTGTGACACACGCCTTGAGGCAAGATATACCAAAGTGAATTATATGATTTATTAGATTACATTGCCACTCTCTTTATTGCTATTTCATAGTGCTGCTGAGGAGATGGCTGACTGCCACATAGTGTCCTCAAGGAAGAGATAAGGGAGATAGGGGAGGGTGGAGATGTTTGGGCAGGTGTGAAGTAAGTGTTTTTTTTGGCCATCTTTGAAGACACTGACAAATGATGGGAGCAGACAGAAAAATAACAGCACAGGAAAATACTAAATCTGAGACTTCATTCCTTAATGCAATACAGATACAGAGGTTAGAATGCCACAAAGAGAGAGGCTTTAAAAAAAGAATCTCCAGGGTAAGACTGCTGTTGAAGAGTTATGAGTAATATTATATAGTAATATTTAAAGCAAAAAGAAGGGTGTCTCCTACCAAAAGAAGGAGGCTTTCCAGGTCAGGTCACGCATGCTAGTGCTGGCATGCATGTGCACATGCTTCAGCCTTCGACACTGCATTTAATATATGCTTCTTTCCATCTGATCGGCAAAATCAAACCTTGATCCAGTTTCAATGTGTTCCCTGGAGTGGACAGCAATTGATCTAAATGTGTATCATTGCTGCAGAGCCAAGGTTAGGGAAACCCGCATCTATAACAGTGAAGTCTTACGAGTATTTCTCTCTTATAATAATATGTAAAAGAAAAACTAAACAGGTAGGGACCTGTTTTAATGATTTAAAAAGACATTTCAGAGGTAAAGTATTTTGACCCTTATAAATGTTTGCCACAGTAAAAGCACAGCAGAGTGTAATAAAAAACAGTGAATGCACAGTAAAGCAAGGATATGCGTTTTAAAGAATTGCGAGGTATGGTAAAGCATATTAACAAACATGACAAACCAGGTTAAACTGTACTATACAGAGTATAAGCATGGGAGAAACATGACAGAACTGCAAAAATACTGCGGTCAGCTTTTATAAGGGGAAGTCTGTCACCAACTGCTAGATTTCGTTTCTGTGTTGAATTTTCGAAAGCAGAAAAAGAGCAAAAAAAATCAGCTGTATGCACATTCGTGTGGTCATTTGATGCGCCACCATCAGCTTTATAAGGGGTGTGTGTGCAACTACTCAGCAACAGTCATGGCAAAGCAGAAAGATCTCAGTAACTGCACAGTGTGCATGGTAGCAGGAGAAACCGTCTCGTCCACCAAGGCAGTGTCTGCATTGGACAATGTGTCCACCGAGACGATTGGCTCTCGGGTATTTGTTGGTATGGCAATGTCTTCAGAAGACCATGACCAAGAGTCAGTGGCAAGCAACAGACATGCTACAGTGGTCCAAAAAACTTTCCTACTGAAGACGCATCTAATTCCACTCAAACAAGGTCCTGGCACCCATGGGGTCCTATAAGGTCAATCCCTATTTTTTGTAATATAAATAGAACCTGTTTATTTATCACTGTATCACAGGGAAGAACCAACAAGAGAGAAAGATGCAATGGGCCATGATATTAATGACAACAGAAAAAAAAAAACAGAATATCATAATATACTTTATTAAATATCATTTATTAAATAGCTGACGAAAAATGGCAAATACAATGGTCACTAATCCATCCTGATTAAGAGCTTCTTACCAACATCTGCAGCAACAGAAATAAAATCTGACATTACAAATATAATCTGAAGTAACACTGTCTGTTGTCAGTTCTACACATACAAAAATACAGAAACTAGGCCAGGGAGATGAGCATAAGTGTACATGTATCACATTCCTCCTCTCGAACCATTAGCTCATGCCTCATCTCAGTCCACTGTGGACCTTGTTTCCAAAGAGACATCAGTCTAGAGAGAGCCACACATATCTAACACTAACTCTCTCACAAGTCTTTATAAAAGTCTTGTTAAAGATATGCCCACTTCAGAGTTCAATGACAAGCTTTCCTTCGTCGTCACTGCTGCTTGTGTCCGCCTCCTCCAGGTTAGCCTGGGCAGCTCTGTGAAGAGCCTGCAAGGTCTTTGGAAGACCTGATTCGGCGCTGCTCACCTCCTCCTTGTTCAAGCAGGAATCTGCAGGAATCCAATTCAAACATTCCTCTCCATCTGCATTCACACTGGAATCTCCAAACAACAGATTCCCACTCAAACTGAAACCGGCTGGGTCCAGATCTCCTTTTGAAGACCACTGTGTAATGTTTTTATCCTCCACTCCAAAGACTTGGACAGGCGGGAGAGAGTCACCCTTTTCCTTGTTATTTATGTTTTGTGATGGACCCTCTCTGTACCCTACATTCCTGGTGGGTCGTTCCTCCTGCAGCGAGAGGCCTTGTGTTGTTTCCAAAGACCCGGAGTTGCTCTGTAGTTCAGCCTCCTCCTGACCCCTAGCAACACACTCGCTGTCCAATGAGAGGGTACCCCTGGGGAGTGGGTGGGCTTTGTGTGGCACAGCAGGGAATCTGACTATAGAGGGAGCAAGACAAGATCCCTCCCTCTGCCCTGCACGATGGGAGAAACCAGAGGCCAGACTCAAAGCCCTGTGGCCCCCCATGTGGGAGAGGGTACTGGGCAAGGAGCTGGTATGAGCTGGCAGCTGGGAGAGATGAAGAGGTGGAGGGTGAGGACTCTCCTCGCTCGCATTTGGTTTCTGGGATGCGTCCAGCTCCTGTGAGGAAACAAAATAGTAGACTATAGTAAGCCTCACAGTCCCCAGTCTTTACTTGGTACTTATTCTTCCTCTAGGGGAATTCAGACTGTATAAAATAATTGGATGGTCTATGTTTGCATGCCAGTGAGATGCGGTTAAAAGCTATATAACCGTTATTGCGTAGTTGGGATGCTTGCTTGCTTGCGGTGTGGATGGTCACAAGTCCTCTCCAAGCCTCTGCAGATGGGTAGCTGGTAGACAGAGATGATTGTTATCATTTATTATGATACCCATCTTAAGTTCATTTGCACGATGGTTTTAAAATATGAGCTGGCTGCATGTTTTTTGATATCTGCTCAGAAACGTGCTGAAAGGCTCCACTCCCTGCTGCCAGACTATGAACAGACATTGTAACGCGCTTCACAGCAAAGAAGTGCTCTTGGCATCCCCTCAGTCAAGAATGTATCCCCCTGGCATCTGAATAAAGGGTTTAGTGAAGTACATGGATTGAAACAGGCACTGTAAAACAAGAATGATGGCAGCCCAGTGTGGACAGATTAGAATTTTTCTTCAAATCAGAATTCATGAAAGGTTGGGGAGGTATAGAAATGCCAAGGAATTTTGAGGATCTATCAGAAGAAATGGCTGGCACATGTGAAGGGCACTGCTTTCCACCATACGCTAATTACACTGTAAGCAGAAAGCGAGATCAATACGATCCAATCTGAATGTCACAAGAGTTTAGAGTACCATTCATTTAATGGTGGTATACCGATATTGCCCCCCCCCCCCCCTTAACACTGAAAGCATAGTAAATTCATGAATGGGTGTATTTCACACCAATCAATGTTATTTTAAACACACCAAGCATTACCACTGAGTGGCATACATGCCTCAAGGTTTGTGCATGGATATAAAGCTGAGTTAGGATGTTGAATCTGCTACCCCCTGTTTAGCATCAGTGATTGCCCTGTGATATTGCTCTGAATCCTCTTTGGACTGAAGAGTCACTCACATCTGGTTCTGTGGTTACTAGTGCCTGCACAGCAGCTGCTGTCTGCAGTTCAGAGTCCAAGCACCTCTCTGCTGCCTTCCCCGGGCCCCTTCTGCAGGTGCTCTCTGCTGCCCCCTCTGGCTGGAATCTGGAAGTACCATCAGGAGACCGCTGCTTCTCTTTGTTACCTGTAGGGAAGAAACCCGGCCCCCCCAAAATCATGTGTTATTACCCTGTTAATCTTGCTCCCAAGAGACTGTCGTTGACTGCTGCCTCCTGCTCTGTGTCAAAACACACAACTGGCTTAAGGTCTAATTCAATTAGCTTTATAAAGCTGGGAAAAAGGATTTGGGGAAATTGGGCAATTCAATAAACTCGGCAGTATTTATACTGTTTGAACTGAATTGACATAGCGTTAGTGGGGAGGTAGCAGGTTAGAGTATATAAACTGAGTAAAAGTCAGTATTGTGCCACGCTACTGCTGTACATGTTGGTTCTGATTATATGCCATCATTCTAAAGAAATGTTGTTTAAATATATTTGAATGAAACTGTGTAAGCTGCTGTATTGATAACAGGCCAGTGCTGAAAATGGCATGCTTCATATCAGCCCTCTATGGAAGAGGCGACCGTGCCTCACATCTGATACATGCACCTGTAGTATTACAGCAATGCTCCATTTGATCAACAGTAACGGTCAGGCTTGTGCCTCATGTAAATGTGCATTTCTGTGTTAATGTGAAGTTTGGCCCCATCTACCAGACACTTGTACTGTAATCCAAGGCTCTAAATGATGGATCAATGTTAAAAAAATAAAAGAGAAAGAAAGAGCAAGCTATCACCAAAGAGCTAAAGCGAATACCCAATTAGAGTTCAATCACTTTGTTTCTGAAAAGAGGTCGTCTCAATAACACCCTGCCTGGTAAACAAAAGACACAGAATCTCTCGCTATGGAACCCTGATGACCCGTATTCTGTCACAGAATCTCTTGCTATGGAACCCTGATGACCCGTATTCTGTCACAGAATCTCTTGCTATGGAACCCTGATGACCCGTATTCTGTCACAGAATCTCTTGCTATGGAACCCTGATGACCCGTATTCTGTCATGGAATCTCTTGCTATGGAACCCTGATGACCCGTATTCTGTCACGGAATCTCTTGCTATGGAACCCTGATGACCCGTATTCTGTCACGGAATCTCTTGCTATGGAACCCTGATGACCCGTATTGTCACGGAATCTCTTGCTATGGAACCCTGATGACCCGTATTCTGTCACGGAATCTCTTGCTATGGATCCTTGCTAATGTTCAGCTTGGATTAGACTTGCCGTCTGACAGCCTGCCGTTGAGGACTCTGGAGCCTCCTTGTTTACAGGGAGAATAAACAGTCATTACCTCTGGCTTGTTTTGACTCTGGTTCCCCTCCAGGAAGCCGTCCCTGTGGCTCCAATGTGAGAATCTCTTTAAATGGGTACGAAAAAAGACAATTTGCATCCGACCGTGAAATTCGAGATGCTGTATCTGTTAACAAATCATTACTGGTAGGATTTAGCTCGCTATGAAGATACCCAAGTTTCAGGCTCTGTCAGGTCCTAGGGCAGTGGCATATAGTTACAACATGATACAAGTAAAGAAGGATGCCTTTTTCTTTCAATAAATGACCTGTCACTGTTGTAACTATCATGTGCAATACGGCTGTGTGTTATTGGATCTGTATTATAATGCAGGGTTAAGGAGTTGTTTTTCATGTGTTCTACTTGCATACCAGTATTTCTGCAATAGCAGCCTCAAGGGATGAAGCATGCCAGATGTTATATTCCTTTGCTCTGGAAATATTCCTTTGCTCTGGAAAGGGGATGCAGGTGATACAACAAGAGTTAGGTAAAGAAAGAAAATTGAGCAAAACACGGCTCTCAGCATGTTACCTGTTTATCTTGTGGGATTTTTTTGTACAAGTTAAGGCATGGAATGGTACAGGCAATAAGAACTTGGCAGATACAGACACCAACACCTTGTAGAAATATTTAAATATTTTCTGCTACGGGCAAAGCAGCCTTTCCCAGTTTGAGTCGAGCGGTTTCTCTATCTCTGTTTATCCTGTTTGTGCAGCAGCTTCCTTACTAAACATTTTCCAGTTAGTGAATGAATAAATCTGGGTGTTATATTATTAAACAGGCAGATTTATGGACCTTTTGTCTCCAGGAGTGTGAAGAATGCACTGAGCTCAGAGGTTGTCACACTAGACTACACACACAGACACACACACACACACACACAATAAATTAAATGACCTTTGCAATTGGTTAAAGTCAGAGAAAGAGGAGGTGGACCGTCTATACAGAAGGGTATTTAATGTCATGCAAACATTGTAATGAAGAGTATTCTGTTTGTCCTGTACCTGGGACCAGGCTCCCTGCATATTTCAATAAACCTAACAACTGATTGAAGGACTCTGCATTTTCTTGAATCTACTTAATCACCATCATCTATTTTGTTAAGTTACTTCATTGGCGAGCCACCTGTGGACTGTTTCCTGATACTTTTTTTTTCCAAATACCGGGGGGTTGATACTTGACTACGGAGAAACCTTTTTGCCATGCAGAGGACCAGGACAAAGCAGGCAGAAGGAGACTGTTTCTACTTTCAGCTCAGACGGTGTGGAGAATCTTTGAATCAGGACTTCAGATCGAACATATAACCACGTACATTGGTGAGTAGTTACTGGTTTTTTGTTTTATATGCAGTTTTTAGAATGTAGTGAGAATCAAGGGTAAAGTATGAAAGAGGACTTTTGACTACTTGATAATTCATGTACATTGAGGACACAATTAGTTAAGACTGCTTAACTAAAAGTGTATTGACTATTAGGACTTTATGTATGAAAGAGGACCTCTGGAATCCTAAAAAAAGTCAATCGAGTAAATCGTGTAGTGCTTTGACGTGCCAGGGAAGCTATGTACAGAACAGTAATGTACATGTTCATGTAACAGATCAGGAGTGTGTGTCTCGTAAGAAGAAAAAGACAAAGGCAATTCAAGACTGGTAGCCCACAAAAAACAAAACTGTAATGCTAAAGATTCTATATCAACTTTGAGGAATGCATGTTGTAAAAATTAAATTAAAAGGTCACATTAAAATGTAATTAAGAAGTTGTTTATTAATGATTGTTTGAGCAATTCTGATTTTGCTCAAGCGTGGAGATAAAGTAACTTCTTAGTAAAACTACGTACTAAGAACCAGCACGAATACTTATTGTCTTGCCCCGATCATAAGAGGGTTTGATAAGGGAAAGAGACCCAGGTTAATGGATGAATTGTTTGACTGCAAAAGAATGGCCAACCTTTGGACTGAAACAGTAACACAAATATACAAAGGAACAATGTAAAAGTTTGTGTTGGATTATATTGATATACACAGAGCTTTTTGTTTTTCTAAGGGTTAACTAGAAAAGAAAGTGCAGAGAGGGAGAGAGAGAGAGATAATGTAGAGATTGCTGCTACATTGACTGCTTGAAAAAACACTTAGGAAGAAAACAAATGTTTCTGGAGATCAATAAATCTGAAACTAATTAAGTAAATCAACCTTGAAATATTTTATTACAAATATTTTCATGAAGCAAAGTTAAGTGTTTGTCTGTTTGTTTGTGAATTTTATGAATCACCTATGAATACATATTTGAAACCACGGATCACATGAGAATGAAATAGGAATGTTGGCGCAAGGGATTTTACAGTGCAGTATAGGACTGTAGGCTTGGTGGATAGTGGTACTGGATAATCAGCAGTACTGATTATGGAAAGTGTTTAGAAACTTATTTTTCAAGAATTAACAGATTTATTTGTAAATTCTTGAAAATGCATGGCGTGATATTAATCAAACTGACACGTTTTTGAAAAGGGTTTTATAACTTGATTTAAAAAACAATAAAAACAGAGAAAGCAATCTGTTTGCTACAGGCACATAAACTAACACAGAGAGACTAAATAACTTACCTAATAGGCTACTGTTTTATCAGCTGCAAGAGGGTGGGTTATTGAATTGAAAATTGTTGGAAAACATGGATTGAGAATTGATTAGGGGTTTGCTACGCATGTGGACTAGCAGAGCTATACTGGTGTTCTTTTCTGAAAAGAGACTAATATTGCAGATAGCAGACTGTTTGGTTCAAATTGCATGTACTGCTAACCACTGATAGAGACGATGCGTCTACAAACTGCCCAACAATGACTGCAAGCTAACGAGATAATAATGCTGTGGACTAGAAGGGAACAGGCTCTAGACTTCAGAGAGATCAAAAGAGATAATCCCACTGGCATCAAAGGGGGTCGCAAGGAGATAACAAAAGGCAGATGTATGGACCTTTTGTCTCCAGGAGTGTGAAGAATGCACTGAGTTCAGAGGTTGTCACACTAGACCACACACACAGACACACACACATTAACACTCACACAATAAATTAAATTACCTTGACCATTGGTTAATGTCAGAGAAAGGGGAGGTGGACCATCTATACAGAAGGGTATTTAATGTCACGCAAGCATTGTAATTTTGAGTTCTGTATGTCCTGTACCTGGGACCAGACTCCCTGCATATTTCAATAAACCTGGCAACTGATTGAAGAAACGGACTCTGTGCATTTTCTTGAATCTACTTACTCACCATCTATTTTTTAAGTACTTCAAAAATTGAATAAGGAATATTACATATACAAGATATCACTGAGGGATAATGTATACTAAATGGACCAGCAACTAAGTGTAAAATCTTTGGTTGACATTAGGCTGTCTGTGTTAGTATACTATCACCCTACAGGGGTTTCTTTGTCAATTATAAGCACAAATCGAAGTAGTGCACAATTAGCATAGGACTAAGCCCCTACCTAAAGGGTTACAATTTCAAATTGGGGAACAAATGTTGGTTATGAAAAACAAAAAAACAAAAAAATGGGGGATGGCTAGGGTGCCAATTGGGAAAGTTCCATATGAAACTATGGACAAACTTGTGCAAATCAATAAAGATTGTATAAAAGATATTAACTTGAAGTTTTTTTCGATTCTGGGTGATGCGCTCAGAAATAGCTGTTTTGTGATAAGACAAAAATAAAAAGACTTTGCACTTAAACACCAGTAGAGATCTTGTAAATAAATAAGCTTACAAAGGCTTAAACAGATCACTGGATTTAAGAAGCGAGTATTATATTTCTCTGTTACAAACTGCTTTAATAGCCTATACATTCCCAGATGAAATAAAGAAAATTCAAGGAGAGAATAACCCCATTGAAGGTTTAAATGAAATCAGATGTTATCAAAAGAATTAATATTGCACTTGATTTTTCTAGCTTTGGAAAATAAATAATTCTGATGGAGATTCAAGCATTGGGACACAGGTGGAGACAACGGTGAAACAACTGATCGTACAGCAGGGGCTGTGAATGGGACGAGACCATTGAAAACTGCTGTGCTACTGAAGAATATTGTCAGCTATACTGGACATTCATTTTCAAAAGAACGTGACATTTGAATGATTCAGTGTTGTATATGTCTAAAATGAATGAAGGGAAATTCATGTTAACATTATTTGTAATAGGTTAGCAGTAGAAGTGCTGTGCAAAATTATTAAATTTGTGGGGGTATTGTATAGAGAATATCACGAGATATAATTAAGGTTTTTTATGACTGTATAAGAAACACTTACATACTAATGTGTTACTGTGACAGGGTCTTCCTCGAGTCACGCGTGTGGGTAGCCGCTGTTCAAGCATACAGAGAGACTGAGGTGGTGTTGAAACGCCGGCACAGGCGCGCAGGATTTATTAACAAAAACAGAAAACGAAAGTAAAATAAAGGCGGTCATGTGACGTTACCAGCGATGGTAACGCACAGAGGACAAATACAGTAAACCGTACAAAAAGTGCAAAATAAAACACAATACCCCAAACTATAACTCAAAAAGGTGCCGTGAAAACGGCAGGCCTTGCAGCAGCCCCGAGCAATCTCCCGCGGATGTTTTTAAACTGACGGACACTCGGTCGAGACCCGCCCACGTGCTGATTGAGGACCAGCACAGCCAATCACTTGCTGCCCTTCCCCTCAACCAAGCATAGGAGGCAGCAAGTCTCAATCGAGCGCCCGTCTGTAAACAATAATACAATCAAACTAAGCAAGTCCCAAAACGTCACAAAATAAACCCACTCCCACATATAAACCACACAAACACTAGTTTACCACTGTGCAGGGCAATCGCACTGCCACAGTTACATATAGATAGTTAAGCATTCACACGCTATTTTAGTACTTGTTCAATGTATAGTGATCATTTTTAAGTCATAGTTTTAGTTTGTAATCAATCTTACGTGCATTTTAAGATTGAGATGGTCGAGCTAGAATATTGGATTATAGAATGATGGAATTTGACATATGCAAGTTAAAAATAACAATGATTCACCTAAATTTGTAAGGTCAGAGCAACATACCAATATCCAGAATTGGCTTCAAAGGGAAATAGGTAGTACAATAAAAGATCACAAACAGCGAATAGCCGAACAAATGTATGAAGGTAATGAGAAACGTAGGAAGAGGGGGCTTTTTGATGAAATAGCAGGCTGGTTTGGTGCAGGAAATTCGGTTGCAAATAGCTGGGATATTTATCAAATGTCAAGAGGGCAAACTTGGATAGCAAGTACTGTTGGAGAAGGAATGGAAAGATTGGGGAATGGACAAATGTATGTAAATCAAGGGATTACACTCCAGGGTACAGCTATATATGAGCTAATAGATGAAACAGAGGGAGCCTTGCGCAATTTGACCAAAGCGATAGATTGTAGAATATTTGCGGGTGACCTTTTAAAAACAATGAAGGAAGAAATAATGGACATTAGGCTAGGAGTGGTACCTAGACATGCACAGGAGGAACTCAGGTTGAGGTTGGCAATGTTCCATCCTGATCAGACTGACCTCCTGGGAGCTAGTTTAGTGTGGCCAAAGGAGAACGGCAAGGAACCACCTGGTCATATAGGGTTCTATCTCTCAATACCATACATGGATCCTAATAACAAAGTTCAACGAGGGAACTGGAGTGGTGTGGTGCGTAAAGCATGCTGTTATGAAACAAACAGTCAAGTAGTTTGCCGGTGTCCTGCAATCACCGGAATCAACAGAAATATAAGCACTGAATTAGAGGTACATCCACTAGAGGGGTGGAAAAAAGCAGTGCAGGTTGGGAAATATCAATGGTGTGTGTTGAGTAACCATACCAATTTTAAGTATGGAGATTTAATTTGTCAGGCTTCTCCAGGATTTTGTTTTACTCCAACACATGCAGTTCAGATTGGAGATCTATATATACCTGAAACTGAAGCAGACGAGTTCCAAATTACAGCTTGGTGGGATGACACGTTTCTAGATTCATATTCGGTCATTTTTTCTCAAATGCACAAATTGGTTAAAATAGCCCAACAAAGAGCGGAAGAGAAGCTGCTCAAAGCTAAGGTCAAAGTTGATTTGGCACAATCAAAAGCCACTGTATTGAAACAATATGGATGGGTATGGCAGGCCTTAGGGAACACTTTTTGGGATTATATTGTTTTAACAATACTGTTATTAGTAATAGTATTGATCCTGTGGAATAGCATTCAGTGTTTCTGGTGGAAAAAACAACAGCGACAGTTACAAAGGACCATTGACAGATGGGAAACTGTAAACTTACTGGGAGCCACCATGAATAAGAAATAACACCTGTGTACAGTGATATTAACTGTATTTACTGTATTTTTCTATGTTTATTTTTCATTTTTTTGTATTATTTGTACGTATCTTTGTTTTGTTTTTGCTTATAGCAAACTTACCTATAGAAACAGCGAAAACAAGGTAGATACCTACACATAATGGAGAGACTTAGAATGAGAGGAACATGATTAACTATAATATATTATACAAACACATTACTTGATGTGACTACTCAGAACCAGCGAAGAGGACATCTGAGGGCTCGGGATCACGTGAGCAACTTGGTTGTAGCAGGTCACCCCCCTCCATCTTATATTCTAAAAGTAGGGTATGGTAGAAAAAATGGATTGAGAATTGATTAGCAGTTTGCTACGCATGTGGACTGGCAGAGCTATACTGGTGTTTTTTTCTGAAAAGAGACTAATATTGCAGATAGCAGACTGTTTGGTTCAAATTGCATGTACTGCTAACAATTGATAGAGACGTTGAGTCTACAAGCTTCTTGCCCAACACTGACTGCAAGCTAACAAGATAACAAAAGGCAGATTTATGGACCTTTTGTCTCCAGGAGTGTGAAGAATGCACTGAGTTCAGAGGCTGGCGCACTAGACTACACACACAGACACACACACACACTAACTTAACAGAATAATGTGTTGTACTTGACAATTGGTAATGTAAGAGAAAGGGGATGTGGACCATCTATACAGAAGGGTATTCAATGTCATGCAAACATTGTAATGATGAATATTCTATTTGTCCTGTACCTGGGACCAGACTCCCTGCATATTTCAATAAACACAATAAATTAAATGACCTTTGCAATTGGTTAAGTGTCAGAGAAAGAGGAGGTGGACCATCTATACAGAAGGGTATTTAATGTCATGCAAACATTGTAATGATGAGTATTCTGTTTGTCCTGTACCTGGGACCAGACTCCCTGCATATTTCAATAAACCTGGCAACTGATTGAAGAAGGAAGGACTCTGTGCATTTTCTTGAGTCTACTTAATCACCATCATTTCACTGAAACCGCAACACATAATCCTCCTCTACCTTATTAAAGTGAATTGACCCTGGCGTTGAGAGGTTAAGATCTCTGTCTTTTCCTCCAATTCCTGGCGCTGTATTCTTAGCAATAACCTTTAACACTGCTGGAAAAGAGGGAAAATAACCCAGATAACTCTGAAGCTTGTCTACCCTGGCATGAGACTGTAACAAAAGCACGGCTCTGTTTGGTTCACCAGCCACTGTGTTCTTTGTGAAAAACTAACCAAATACCTTTCAGATAAGAACTGCCTGTTAACCTGCTTCCACATTCAATGGGAGACACTTAACCCCAACGCCATAATAAAATGCCAGCCTTAACTTAATGACAAAGGGAAACATAGGTATCTACCACCTTCATTCATCCATATAATCATAAGTCATTTAAGTTATAAGTTATGTTGGCAGGTGTAATATGGTCATATTCCTCCCCCTTGTGGGTATATATAGTGCATCAAATACATGTGTTTCCTCTATGACTTACTGTGATATTAGTCTACAAATCCCCTGCATAGAAATAATAACAGTGCTTTAATGAGAACATTACCTTCTCCTCTTGAACAGTAACTTACCCGAGGTTAGTGTTTGGAGAAGTGCCCTGACCGGTTCATGTTTTCTGGTTGGTTCCTTTTCATCTGCTATCTGGGTACTGCGACACAGGGGGGATTGCAGAGCTTCCCAAAGAGGGGATTTTTGCAAAATTGTTTCCTGCAAAGCCAGTTTTGCCTGCGGACCCCACTTCATTGCACATGAAAGCAAGCCCGAGTCATCCTTACCCTGTGCTAGGGAGAGCAACGGGCCCTGAGTCAAACTCCGGTCCAGTTGGGGTCCACCCACCCCTTCTTGAAGATCAGTATTGGCATGGGAGCCCCACTGACTGATTCTTTGGAAGGGTTCAGATGAGGTGGAAGCTTCCAGCAATACAGCCCTTGCTGTGTTTTCCAGCTGTGGCACAGGGGATTGGGGACTGTGATATTCAGTGTGAGGCAAGTGTTCCTGTAACGTGCATTCAGCAGCATTGCCCTTCTGGGAGACGCAAGGTGGGGCCACCTGTTTGAATCCTGGCATGGTCCGTGGTGTAGAAAGGGGCAGGTGCAGAGTTTGATTGAATCCCTCGAAAAGTTTATTTTGGCAAAAATCTTTGGGGTTCAACTCATTTCCGGGGTTGTTTTCCAGTTCTGTGGTGCTGGTTGACAGCCTGTTATTTACGACTTTGTATTGGCTAAGAGCATCTTGTACAATACATCCTGGATTGCTTGCTCTTGGTTCTGTATCAGACAAATGCGCACGGCTGACTGCCTGGATGAGTTTGTGTTGGGCCGAAGGCTCCTGCAAAACATTATCAGTGTGGCTGTCTGCATTAGCTACAGAGGGAGATGTCTCACTGAGCTCCTGACAAGATTTGTGTCTTCCAGTTGAAGCCTCCAGTAAAACAGAGTCTGTATTACTGTCCTGTTCTCCTGTGCTTATAAGGAGAGGATTAGTCATGATTGAGGCTTTCTGTGGAACAATGTCAGCATGGGAATACTGTGGGGATTTACAGGATGAGAGAGTTTGACTGTTTGTGAGCGTTAGGAAGCTGAACACTTGACAGGAAACAGGCTCGGCATCGTATTCTGGGCAATTTGTTCGAGCTGTAGCTTCTGAACTTGATTCCTCAAATGGCGTGTGTTGGGAAGAAGTATCTTCTGAAATAGCATCATCAGCATGGTTGTTGTTACCTAAATATTGACGTGAAACATCTTCCGTATGTCTGTGCTGTGGGTTTGTATCAGATGAAGAAGTCTGTTTCAGTTCCTTGAAAGATTTGTTGCTGCTGGTGGAGTCTGGTGAGACAGGTGTATCACTGGCATAGAGTTGGTCTGTGTTAGGTGCACCATGGTCATTTTTCTGTTCAGTAAAATCCTCACGTGAAACAATGTTTTTATGAGGGTCTGGCTGAGCCTCACAAATTAGCTTTTTACAACAGTCCCCCGCTTCAGCTTGCTTAAAGCTGTCTTGTTTCAGGCATTTTAATATTTCTTTGTGATTAGAAGTTTGTCCCAGGAGTTGTTGAGAATGGTCCTTGTTTACATGAATATTATAGAGAAAGGATTCCTGGGTTTGTATTTGGAGTGGCTCATTTGGTTTACCAATCGATTGCTCTGTAAGTTGGGTTTGGGTACAACTTTCTTGTGTAAAATGTTCTGCTAGTTGGTATTCAAAACAGGCAAAAGTTTGATTTGAAGACTGAATGAGAAGGTTTTGAATGGAAGTTTCTAGGCAAGCAGTTTTTGATTCACTTCCTGGTTGACTCAGACCCTGAAATGGTTCACATTGCCCAGGAGCTTCCAGTAACTGCATTTCTTCAGTGTGGCTGACCTTTTGCATTGTAGAGATTGACACTTTCTCAGTGTGCTCATCCTGTTGGACTGCATGTAACATTTCATTCTGCCCTTGGAATAGAGTGCTCCGGCTATCTGTATTGCAATCCCTTTGTGCTGTGCAGGACAGAAGAGTCTTACTCAGCCACTCTGTGTGTTTGTGATGTGTGGAATCCTTTTGTGTAAAGCATTCTCCCTTGCCCTCGTGTTGGTTTCTGGGTGGAGAGAGCACCTGAAATTGTGAAGGTTGGAGTTGACTTGCTGATTGCTGTAATGCGGTTTCTGCGTGGGCTGTCGAGTGGGAGGGAGTTTGACCGAGTATCTCTGCAGGCTGCTGCTGTTCCAGAGCATCCTGCAATGAAGACCCTGCACAGGATTCCAGTGAATGAGCAAGAGTTAGTGGAGCATTGCAGATAAAGGGAGTCGCCTCCTTCTGATAAAAACATTTCTGTAAACCATACCCTGTATGGCTGTCTTCATGGATTCTACTGGCCCATTGGGGTTTGTCTGATAAAGCTGCCTGATGGAAACCTTTTACGGACTTACCAGGACTGTCCTGTGACACAGATCCTGCTTCTCCTGACTGAGTGCTGTCTGGCAGTTTTGCCCCCTGCTCTGCCTCAGCAACATGGGCAGGCATGCTTAGCCCTTTCACACAAACACTGGGAAGCGTACCACACAATAAAGAGTCTTCTTTTTCTTGTTTTGTGTGGTTATCCCATCTACTTTTGTTAGGAACCAAGTTGCTGAAAGATGTTCCGGGAAGATTCAAACAGGCTGTAGTGGCTGTGAGGGCAAGGCACTGTAACGTGTCTTCTGTGGATCTAGGGAAAGCATTTGAATGTGTTCTTTGACTGCCCTCTTGAGGCAGTTTGAGTTGATACATTGGGAGAAAGCTAGGCTTCTTAGTTTGGAAAGGTACAGATGCTTCTATCTTCATCACAGTGTCTTGTGCAGGACTGGTCTCCTTGTGTTGAGCTGAACCTGGGTGAAAATGATGGCCAATGAGGTCCTGATAGTGTGTTGGTTCATTTTCTACCCCCTCCATGGACACTCCCTCATTCTTTGTATCACATGGTGTTCCTAAGGAGTGCAGTATTTTATTTTGTCTACTTTCTGTCTTGCTGTTCAGCCACTTCAGACTAGAGCAGCTCTGTGTCTCATCCCTACTGCCACTCACTTCTGCCGGAAGACCTCCAGTGGTAATTATCCCATCTGTCTTCTTCTTCTTTCTGTCTGATGGAAGGTGACTCAAAGACTGACAAAACGTATTCTTCCTGCTTTGGTCCACCTCTTTAACGGTGCAAATGTCTTTAGGTGCCCATGAGCCCTTGATATTACTGAGCTCTGGGAGCAGAAGGCTGCATTGCCTGACTAGACGTTGGTGCTGTGAGTTTGCAACCCACTTCTGCTGTGGTTTCTGGAAACATACAATGGACTTGCCACTTCCTGTGTCTCGAACAGAAAACACTTCATTGCTTGGGAGAGCAGATTTTTCTCTTTCACTTTGATTGCATGGTGCTGCTGATGTTTTATAGCGACACAAAGGCACTTCAGAATCTGTTCCGTGCAGGGTAGGCAATCCTTGTTTAGTTTCAAAGCCAGACATTTTAGCTGGTAGGCTAGGTGGCTGGTATAAAAGGTTTTCTTGATGTGTTGATGCTCTGTTGACTCCCCCTGAAATAGCCGGTCCTTGACCTGCGTGGGTCTCCATGCTCTTATTTTCTTCTAAACTGTTACTGGCTTCTGCTCTACCTGAGCTTTTTCTCACCCTGCAGCCACCACCAGAGAGCTCAGCATTCCTCCCCTTCTCCATCTGGTATAGTTTCCTGAAAGTCCCGTCTCCATACATATACCACTTGCTGTAGGAGAACTTTGGGGTTTTCTTGCGGCGACCCTTGCCCCCACTTGACTCGTTGGTTAAGCCTGCAGGCTCCCCTTCAGATCCAAGGCTGCTCTGACTGGCTTCTTCTAGGGGGGCGGGAGGACAGGTAACCTCGGCCGCTGGTACGCAGTCCACAGCCACCTGCCTCACTAGTGACCTTGGGTGCGAGGCTTGCAAATCAACAGACCTTGCAGCAAAGTCTCCGGCATGTAAATGACCAGAGTTGCCCTTTCCTCCTGAACAACCCTCCTGGTGATACAAGCTTTGCACGGTGGCTCCTTCCAAACCCAAGCAGCTCCCACTGAAGGGCAGGGAGCTGCTCCTCGTAATGGGCAGACGGTCCAGGCTGGTGGAGCATTGTGTGGGCACAGAGCTGAAGAGCCCCGGCTTGGGTCTGCTCGTGGGCCTGTTCCAGCTTCCGCAAGTGTTGGTCACCTTGCTGGCTTTCATGTCAAAGTGAAAGGAGTCCTTGTAGGTATAAGGCATGGGGAGGTCGATGCTGCCTTGCTTGGAGAGCACCGTCTTTCTGGGCCGCACGTTCGCCAGACGTTTGTCGTCCACAACCGCGTCATTGTCAGAGATGAGCTTCGAGATGCGCTCTTCTATTTGCTTCTTCTCCAGCGCCGATGGTTTGTTACTGGAAGTGTAGGGTGCAGCCTCGGCACTGCAGTTCATAGCAGCAGAGGGCGCTATTTCTGCCTGGGACTCCATGGCGGTCTCTGGCAGGGACTCCATGCTGTGTTCACGCACGCAGCTGTTAGAGCAGGAGCCCCAGGATTGCTGCTCAGTGCTTTCTGAATGGGACAGGTACCCGGAGTCTGTACTGTCGTGGCTTTGCGATTTCCCACTACAGGCTCTTGGGTCCCACTGTTTTGAAAAAAACGTGGCTTCCTGCCTCTGGAGCGGAATGTGGCGGTTTGGCATTTGGGTAGACTGTCCTTCTCTCTCTGCCCTGGAGTCGATTGTGGTGCCTAGCATACTCTGTTTTCCGGGCAGTTGTCCACACGCCTGATCTGTGTTCTCCTGGTTTCTGTTAACAGGAGCGAGTATGACTCCAACCAGGGCACTCTGTTCAGACAACTCAAGTTGGGTTGAAGTTGTGGAGATGGGCGCCACATCACAAATAGTAGTTTCTTTCTTAAGGCTCCCAGAGCCTTTGCTATTCCCTCCATCGTAACTTCCAGCAAAAGGACTTTCTAAACTTGTCTCCTTTGAGCTCTGAGCGCTGTCTCTGCTGCCGCCTTGTGGTTCGGAGCAGAGACGGGCGTGCGCTTGAGTGCGCTTGTGCTTGTACAGGTTGCTCTGGGTCTTGAAGGCAATACCGCAGGTGGCACAGGGATAGGGCCGTTCACCTGTGTGGCATCGGAGATGCTTCTCCAAAACACTGGGCTTCAGGCAGTCCCGGCCACAGTGTTTGCAGACGTGCTTCCCTGTCGACTTGGGCTTCCCCGAAGTTATGCTTAACAACCCTTGACTATGCACAACCGGAAGCCCATTGACTAGCCTCAGGGTCAGGGTCGGCAGTAGCTGTTTGTGCTCTGCTTGACCCATCCTTTCAGGCAGCTGGGGGACTGAGAGGTGGATGGATAGGGTCTCCTGGCTGCATGCAGGCTGAAACTGCTGGTACAAGGGCAGGCTGATGGTGTTCAGGTAGACTGTTTCCAGGGGCTTCTGTTTACTCTGCATTCCGTCTTCAGCCAGAGCGGTCGATGAGCTGCTGCCAGGCTGAGACAGGCAATCCTGCACAGAAGGCTCGCTGGAGGCTGGAGTACATAAACGATTCTGCTTACTTGTCTCCATGGTAACCAGTTCCTCGTGATGTTATTAGACCAGAGCACTAATTATCTGTGGAAGAAGCACACTTCTGTTAATTAGGATCTGTTGGACTATTCTTTTGCATGAACGGTTCATATAATTAGTTACAACTCCCCAGCATATTGTTATCCCATATTCATATTGTAAATTATTTATGTACATTTGTTTTTGACTGATGTATTATATGTAATAAGGCTGGAAGGCTTGGTGGTCAGACTGCACGGACCGGGGGGCAGGGGCAGATCCATGTACTGCAGTTTCTACGTGTACCTGGCATGACTTTGCTACTGTACCTGCTGCATGAAACACAAGGGCACATCGGTTCGAACTGGGCAATGCTGTTTACATCTCTGGTACAAAACATTACTGAGTAGGATGCTTTTCAAATCTACATGAAAGGAGCTGCAGAAAAGAGCAAGCTCATTGCTTCTGCTGGAGTGGTCCCCACCCCGAAGCCCATACTATGGTAACTGAGATGATATCGGCACACCCATCTGTTCTGTGGTTAGGCAGTGCTCACTGCTGTGAGTAAGCAGAGAGATCGGAGACCAAAGTCCTGTTAGAGATAGCAAACCCACGTCATGTATTTTCTAGTTAGAATCTAGATCCCCTCACAAAGGAACAATGGTTCAGATTTAATAAGCTGTCCAGTGCAAAGTCTGCACCATTTTCTAACTGGATAGTGTTACATACACTAGGAAACAGCTGTACTGTTATTATTATTATTATTATTATTATTATTATTATTATTATTAATAATAATAATAATAATAATAATAATAATAATAATAATAATAATAATAATAATAATAAAAATGAATGTCTGATATAATTCTTTTGGTGAACAAATAAAATAGGGCTAAATGAATTGTGTTACTGTGAAATGCACTAAAACTCTGAAGCAACATCCCCACAGTTCAGAATAACAATCACCAGCAACATCATCCTGTACCGAAGCCACATAACAAGCTACATGAAAGAGACTGCAGAATATTAGCAAAGTGCAGATTAACTGTAAGTGCTCTGTAAACTCTTTCTGCATTGTAACCACATTACAGTGAAGCTCTGTAATATAGCTACATGCTTCGTACACTGACATGTATGAATAATGTATAGCTTATGTATGACTGAACAAGTACAGTAAACGAGTGCAAACAACTTTACTGCTGTTTATTATCTCCTGCAAGCGTGCATCACACGGGTGACCTACTTTCTGAAATATATAAACGAGAGAAACTTGTCTGCAGTCTTAATGATATTCTTCCATGCAAGTTGTTGAGAGTGTCAGAATTTGCACACTGTAAATATTCATGATGAAAGATATTTCCAATGTGATCAGGCAGAGAGGGGATTATCAAACGAGTCCCTGTTGCAAAGATGTGATCCCTCATTGTGTTCCAGCTCTTCAACAATATCTCTAATAACCACCTAACGGCTGCACAGGACAATGTTGCCAGCCATCAAAGATAGGAGCTTTCTTGGGCATGACAAAAGAATAGCAATCAGCAGAATTTTAAATGAACAAAGCTTCCAATCTCTCTGATCAGAGCACCTACTTAAAAAAGCCACCTTACCATGATCCCTTGGCTAATCCCATACCGTTTACAAAGAAATCTCCTAAAACCTATATAAAAAAGGCACTCCTTGAAAATGAAAATGATATATGTATATATATATATATATATATATATATATATATTATATATATATATAATAATTACTGATAAAAAAAAGTCAAGTGGACAAAAGGCTTTTTGCCTCGTGCCTTCATCAGTTCATCAGAGAGATGTATACAAATACCAGATCAAACTTTCATCAGTGTTCAGGATAGGGTTTGTTATCACAGTAACAGATGAAGTTGAATGAAGTTCTCCAAGACTATTTATAAAAAAAATCCTATACTCACCCCTGCAAGAAGTTCAGCAAGGTTCTCCCACAGCATCCTTACATCCAGGCTCTCCCTGTCCATTTCTGCCCCAGTGATCCATCAGAGACACAGGGTGCCGCAGACAAAACTCCAGCAAGCAGCCGCCTCAAAGCGTAACTGCAAGCAGCAGCAGCAGAGAGCTAAGTTTTGTTTGCCGTCTCTTTCTTGTTTAAGGGAACTGTTGCTGATCTGAGAAGAACATTGTCACATCCTCTATGCAAATCAAAGAAAGCAAGAGAGAGAGAGAGAGAGAGAGAGAGAGAGAGAGAGAGAGAGAGAGAGAGAGAGAGAGAGAGACTGTGTGAGAGTTACCTTAACACAAAAGCATTTAGGCAAGTTGCTTTTACAGAGAGAAAAGCAGAAGGGAAACAAGTGTGACCACAGCACAAAACAGAAAGGGGAAGAAGCAGAGAGGCAGGCATACCTTTAATTGCACAGCCCATGCTAGCAAGCAAGCACCTTATGCATCTAACATGTGAATCAGTGCCTGGTTCCTCGCTACAGGGGTGCATGTGTGTGTGCATGCGTGGGTGTGTATATTTCAGAGGTTTTTTTTTTTTTTTTTTTTTTTACAATTAAAATGTTAAACCTCTGAATTCAGAAGGAGGGAAAGTGGGTTGAACATTGCGATGGTTTTTAACCTGCCGTGCACTTGAAGCAGGCTTCATAAACAAGATGGAATGGGCCAGCCGCTGCTCAGTCCAGGAGGGGGGGAGTCCTGCTGGTTCTTTGACCGCCTCTGCCCATGGTTTCAGGGACAGGAGTGGGCTGACAGGGGGGCGGCCATGGCCTGTGGCAGTGTGGGAAGTGATTTAGCGACAGAGGGAAAAAAATAATGTGTTTTTTTTTTTGTTTTTTTTTTTTTTTTTAATTACATTTGATTTTCCTACTCGGTGACTGCTTCAATGCGTAGGAGTTCAGAAGTGATGAGTTTAGGACTGTACAGCGAGACCCAGGGGGAAAAAAAAAAAAAAAAAAAAAAAAAAAAAAAAAAAAAAAAAGCATTAAAAAATGTATATCTTGGCTGTCATGCCGATAAAAACATTATTTTTTTTTTTTATTTGGTTATTACACTCTTTATCGGTAAAAATAACAACAACAACAACAAACCCATAATTAACAAAAGTAGATTTATTATATTCACTCCCCTTCTTTAATAAATCTTCACTCTGCCCCATACCTGCACAGTGAAAGTCTGGATTCTACAGTGCTCTAATCATATACCCCTGCAACTGCTAATGCTCCTCCATTGTTTTCAAAGTGTATCTCCAATAAATCTTGCTCCAGCTAGCACTGCTGAGTGTCGATGTATGATTTGTTGAAGCACTGCATGTATCGTTTAACTGGGTCGGTCTGTGTTTGGCAGGATGGCCTTGGAAATGAGGTCTTGTTCTCAAAGGAAATGACCTGGGTAAATAATGAAACAATTGCATTAAAAACAAATCCACATTTCCCTCAGGACCAATGGCTAGATAGAACTAATCTTTTGTCCCGGAGGATCCTTCATGATGCTTTTCATTCACGCCAGTTAGACAATCTTTTAGAATGGAATACAGTTGCCAACCCATAAAAACTCAACTGTTTCCTTGTTACATTATATAGAGGATTTAATTAACTTTTTAATTAAAGGATATAGGTCCTGTTGCTTTCTCATACCTCCAAAACTCTATAGGCTGAACAACATGTAGAAAAATAATATACTACATATACACAGTGCATGCATATCAAGTAACATATCAGAAATTATTCTGTTCATTAGATAATACTGTCAGTAAACAAATTGTACTAATATGATTTTAGCTGCTGCACTGCTAAGCGCCCTGGTTGCCAAGGCAACCGAAGGCTTTTACTCTTCACTAGTTAAATGACAAGGCTTGTATTGTGCTGCCATAGCAACTAGAAACTCAGATTCTCAGCTGTTTTTTTGGTTTTTTTTGTTGTTGCTGGACTAAGTTCCTGCTTGCCAATGCCTGTGTGACTATCTGTGAAGCAGCAAGCATGTAGGCTCACTTAGATTGAAACCACAAATCTACAATATAGACCAGGCTTTAAAATCGATTTCCTTTACATTTAGTTCCTGTACGGGAAGTGATTTGAAACCAGGAAGCATCTGTGTCTTTTAACCTATACGGTTCTATTTGAAATATCTGACATATTGAAAATTATATTACGCATGAAAAGACTCGATCCTGTGCAAATAAACGACCCAGAATGGGGTAGTGCTGATATAAGAGGTTAGATTGCAAGAGGATTTAAGTGTCTTGTTATAGCTCTTTTAAAGGGGGTGACATGATGTTAGCAGATGTTTAGTCTGGTCATTCTTTGGAGATTCCACCTGTAGGGTGATGCCCTGTTTGAGACTAAACGAGAAAGAACATAATGAGTTCAACTCATGGCAGCGTCCTCGGATTCAAAAATCATTTGAATTCAAACTGCATTCTGTAATGAATCCAAATGTTTTCATTTGTTATTCATAATGCATTCTAGAGACGCGAAATATACACGCAAAAAAAAAAAAAAAAAAAAAACTATTCTGAATAATTAAAAAAAAAAAATCAATGAATTTGCAAATACAGTTTAAGCCATATGCAAAATATCTAGCATGAAGCACAAGGGCTTGCCCTGTCAAGGGCAATAAAACAACCACACTAGCTGCATGACAGCCTTTACTTCATGACTTTAACTTGAGTTCAGCAGTAAACACACATCTGATCTGAACTTTGCCTAGTGCCTTTAAACGTCACCTTGGAACAAGGAACATTCTCAGAAAAATAGGGGAGTTCGTGGCAATTAAAAGTTTATTTTTTTTTTAAAAGCAACACTCATCTCCAAGCAATCTCGCTACTTGGTTTATAACACGTTCTGTTCAGATTGAAACCTACCGTAGTTCTCGGTTTTTTTTTGTTTTTTTTTTTTGTTTGCATTTCTTCCTTTGTTAAAAACAAATAGATACTGTAAAGGTATTGGTATATCCGATCTGACAGAGGAAAGATGGCGGCTGCGAGTTTGGGGTGTAGGATCACGGGCGTCATTCATTTTGTAATATTTTCTTGGTATATTTTCACGGTGTGGCACAACCTTTCGATCACAGCCTCGGGGAGGCATCCTGGGACGCAGTCATACGGCGGTAGATGGAAGTATCTCACGTTTCTTGATCTGGTTGGTGATAGTATATGATTTGGGTGCTTGGATGTCATAGAGTTTACAGTCTGTTCTGAGGGTCTGTACAGGTTAGAGAGTGAATCGAGGAGTTATTGATGAACTTCCTTCGAAATACTTGTCCTAAGAAAAAGTTTAGTGTCCCTGGCTCAATTGTACTCTTTCTTTCTTGCTAGTGAAATCGATATTACTGCAGAAATGTTAATATGTGTATCCCCCTTGTGTGAATTAATCTGCTAGATCTCCACTGGCGTATTCAGGGTTTTGTTTGTTTGGTTTTTTTTTGCTCACTTTTATATCCCATTTTGGCCAGTCGAAAAAACTGCCCCCTGGGTTTATTCGTGCTCATTCTGACCATTATCAAAGTGTAGCAATTGACCATTCTTCTCTGTACAGTCTAGTCTCCTCATGTTGAACCAGTCAGGGGACTTTGATTTCTCATAGAATGGACTAAAATAGAAGGTAAAATACAGTAAGACTTCCAAGCGCTTTTTCTTTTGTTCCTGGTGTCAAAATGGCTCGTCATTATTAACGGGTACTATTCTGGTTAAATATATATATATGTGCATATGTTGCTCTCTGCTGCCCCCTACAGCTCCTGCAAACAGTGTTCTTTGGTCTCTGCTTCCTGACTGATGTGACTCGTCTCTTCTTTCCAAAATTGGGCTGCGGGGGGCCCTCGTCTTTCCTCACCGATTTGCGGGACACCATCCTGGCAGTGCTGGCATTCCCAGTGGGATCTGTGAGTATTAGCTAACCCGTTCACTGCGCCAGTGAGTGTGTTAGTAATAAAAAAAAAAAAAAAAAAAAAAATGCGAAGAGCCCATTTACAAGCTTCTGACATGTTGTTGCTGTGTTCTGGTTGGCAGTTTGTGGTCCTGTCCTTCTGGCTGCTCTACGTGTATGACCGGGAGCTGGTCTATCCCAAACTCCTTGACGACATCATCCCGCAGTGGCTAAATCATGCCATGGTAAGTAGAACTGTAGTGCCCGAACATGCGCTTCAACTACCAGCAATGTGCTCGGCAAAACCTTCCAGTCACAAATGAAGGGAGGTGTTCACCCGTCGATCTGCTTTAAAATGTCTTCTCAGGAGTGTAGAAGGCATATTAAACACAGCTTGAACAGGCTTTGTTGATTACACTGATTGTTTTAGGAGCAGTGAATGGGTCAGGAAATAAAGACTGTCTCTCTGTCTCTCTCCCTCTCCTCCAGCACACTGTAATCCTGCCCTTGCTCCTTGTAGAGCTCTGTATCATACCTCATCGCTTCCCTAGCCGGAGGAAAGGCATTGTGGGACTGACCTTGTTTACTGGACTCTATCTGGCCTGGTATTCATTTGCTTTTACTCTATTTAAGTTGTTTCTCCCGCAGGGCTAGTGTTTTGTGTTGCAAAATCATTACTCCAATAAAAAAGACCCCCTGAAGAAATATGAAGACGTTGTATCTGAGGCCATATGTTTGTAACCCAACCTCCCCCTGTCTCTCTCTCTCTCTCTCTCTCTCTCTCTCGCTCTCTCTCATTCCTGCAGGGTATTTTGGATTCACCACGTCTCTGGAGTCTGGGTGTATCCCATCCTCGGATTCCTAAGCCCATTGGGACTGGCTGTCTTCCTGGCAGCCGCCTCCCTAAGCATGGTTCCCCTGTACTTCCTGGGAGAGAAACTCAACAGGCTGCTATGGGGTAGGTGAACGCTAGTCTGGGATGGCAATAAGACTCCTACTGCATAGCCGCTTCACCCATTCCAGGTTTTACAACAAGCTTGATTAGCCACAGTGTATAGGGAGCAAGCTCAGGTGTGTCTTATTAAACTCTTGGTGAAAGCAGCAATGCGATGGGAGTCTTATTTCCAGCCTAGCTAGTGACGGTTCTCCACTTGGAGCAGGTTGCTCAGATCAGCTGGTATTGTATTTGTGTATATCACTAATAATTAAAGCAGGACAATGATGTTCTGTGCACCTTTCATTTATGTGTACACACAGTGCATCACCTTGTTCAGGTCTAATTGTGAACTTGCTGCCATGGCTGGGGATGAATGTCACTGACATGGCTTGTTGTTCTGCCTATAGGAGAGCTGAAGAAGAAGAAAAAGAAGTAAGGCTGTTTCTTTGTCCCAGAGAGCTGCTGGTTTCAGAAGAATGACTTCAAGCTGCACTGATCCTGTGCCGGGAACTGAAGCTCACTGGCTAACAATCGTTGCATGAACTGAGGAAGAGAACATGGATTCTAACTGTCGGCACAACTGCAATTAATAACAGAACGACCACCACCTGATGAATAGGGTGCGTTCAAAACACTTTTTACAACAAGTTCAAAACCCTAAAAATGATTGGTTTTAATTATTGTTAATCAAGCAATCTTTATTTTATATAGCACCTTTCATAGTGGACCTCCATCACAAAGCGCTTTTCAAGATGCAGTAAAAACAAGCAAATCCATAATACTTCATATACAGAAAAATGTATCATACATGATGTAGCGGCAGCTAATAGCAGATATCAGGCTTAGAGCATGGAAAGCAAGAGAGAAAGATGGGACCATTTTAATATCAGCTAGATTTATTTCAGGCCCAGTGGGATGTATTGCATTGTGATATGAAGGGATTTATGTGGGGGGAGCACCTTCCAGCAGATGCAAAAGCACACGTTTGTTTTATTTTATTGTTTTACCTTGGGTAGGGTAGTCCTGGATTAGTGCTAATCAGGGTCTGTGACGTCAGTCCCTGCCTATCCCTCTTTTCTTGAATTGTCTACCACTTGTGTATATCGAAAGGAAAAAGAATGAGATTCTTGGTCATTGTCACTTGTTTTGCATGTGTTCTACCCTCCCAGGTTGTGATCTAGACATCTGTAAAGTGCCCTGCATATGAAATATAATTGAAGAATAATGTAATTTAAAATAAAACACTGTGATATTGTTTACTAACCTGAATCTCTGTGTTTTCTGTTCATAAAGACCCTGTCGTTCTATAAGAGTTTAATAATAGACAACTGCTGGTTCTTTCAGTGTTGTACCTGTCTATGTGATGCACCAAAAATAATTCAAAATTCATATTTAACCAGTCGCATCTTGGGATTGACAGTGTTTACGATAACCCTAATGCTATGTGGGTGTTTTCAAAACTTTTCAAGTGTACAATAATAAATAAAAATGAAAATGGGGATTGTGTGCTGTGTTTCAGTGCCATCTTGTGTTCGTAATATGACATAACTCCATGGCCATGTAATCCTCTATCAAATTTTAAAAAGCGCCCAGCCTCAAATTCTGAACACAATGTGAATCCATGTTAAACACGGGAAGGTGGCACCAGCAATTTTACACCAAGTTCATTCAAAGGTACGTCTTTTTATTTGGCTAATACGGTAACATGCATTTTATGGGGGACGGATTAACCGTATAATTGCCAGCTGTCGCTGCTATGTACTTATTGCCCCAAGATAAGATGGCGCGGATATCCCAAAAGGTTTACTAGCAATATACACATTATATTAGATTCATACAAACGCAGATGTTAATAATGCACCATGGCTATTGACCAAACAATATTATTCTCCACGGCGCATTTAAATTAATACTAGCTAATGAAAATAAGGGGATACGCAAGCTGTGGAAGTAGCAGGCTGCGTGTGCGTGCATGCGTACGTACGCTCGCTGGTGAAGGACGTCTGGCGAGTGGAGAGGAGTTTCGGGGATTTCAACGATTGGGTTTGTGGTGTTTTTGTTATATCGTGTTTTTGGTTGTTTCTAAACATGTGTTACTTGTTTGTACTAGTGAAGACAAACAGCGTGCGGAAACTGTGGATGTAGGGGTCGAGTTGCAGAGTTGTGTATGCATATTATTCAGCTTAGAGAACGGAAAGTATGGATACAAAAAAACGAAGACACAAGACAACACACACCTGCTTGGCTTTTTAAGTTCTGGATTGGATAGGCAATCCAGATCAGTTTGAATAACTCCACAGTAGATCTGAATTATATCCACGTTGTGCGTTAACTGTGTACAGTTAGCATTGGTTGTTAATGTTTACAACACATTTTTCTAACAGCCAGTTATCAGTAGAGAAACACTACTAATACTAGCCCACAACGATGTGTAGACTAACTCGGTCTAACTTAAACGTGTAAGGAAATATATTCTGAATATTAAAATGCTTGCAAAGTGAAGCTGTTTTATTATTGTTCACCTGGTTGTGAACTCAGCAGGGTTCGTGCACAGGTCCATTTCACAAGCGCTGTTGCCCCTATGATGATAATGTGGGGGACCTGCTTACACTTGTGTGCGTTAATTTAATAGATGCTTTCCTATTTGAATCAATTTACCCGTGGGAGAGTGTGGGCTGTCTAACACATTGTGATTGCTTGCAGGAGTTTCTTGACAAATGCACAAAAGTGCATTGATTCAAACGACATATTTTTTCCATGAGGCTGCTACCAATGCAGCATGTTAGAAACACCTGAGTATCAGAATTTCAGAGATCGACGGTTTGAAAAGACTAGCAATTACAGTACAAGCACCACTGTTTTACTGTGGTGTTCCATGTGATAATAAAGTATAATACAGTTCAATAACTGGTGGCATTTTGTTTTGTACATTTTGTGACATGTCTTTTAGAACAAACCGTACTAGAATGATCCATTTTAAGATTAAGTATTTATTTTCAGAGAGAGTGACACAGTGCTTGGGAGCCATGTACCGCCCGAAGGCCACACTCAGAGACAGGCAGCATCTCTACAGACTCATAATCAGCCAGCTGCTCTACGATGGCTACACCAACATTGCCAACTGCCTATTCGGAGAGGTGAAGCCCCAGACTGTGGTCTCGCCATCTGAGCAGCTGCTGCAACTCGCCAAACTGGGTATGCAGGGCACAGACACTGCTCGAGACCTCCACTCGCTTCCTTCACTCGCTTTGATCAATTTCCAGAGTGGCACTAGTCCTGGGCTAAATGTTAAGCTAGTTTAGGGGTACAGGACAGTAAGCCAACCCACCGGCTGAAGCAGCCTGTTTCTGTTCTGTAACTTTTTCTACATTATTCCAAAATACATTGTATACAAGCAAAGTTTTAAAATCAGGAACACGCACTTTTTTTGTGTGTTCATGTCAGTTACTCAGTTTTGCGATGCCTGCAGTGAAAGTTTATGTATGCTGTAATCGTCCTGTGTGTTTTCAGGGATGGAAAACGACGACACCGCGGTGCAGTATGCAATCGGTCGCTCGGACACAGTGGCTCCCGGTACTGGGATTGACCTGGAGTATGATGCCGATATGCAGACCATGTCCCCTGAAGCCTCGGAGTATGAGACCTGCTACGTCACCTCCCACAAGGGGCCCTGCCGCGTGGCGACCTACAGCCGAGACGGGCAGCTCATTGCCACCGGCTCAGCAGACGCCTCCATCAAAATCCTGGACACGGAACGCATGCTGGCCAAGAGTGCCATGCCCATTGAGGTAAGGCTCTGTCTTAGGAGAAGGAAAGGGTTGAAATGAGTGGGTTCCTAAATGAGGATATTTAAAGCAGTGGGACGGTATAGTAACAGGCTTGTCAGTGATGTAGATCACACTTCACTGCTATCACATTGAAGCTTTCGGTAGCAAAAATAACTAATATGAATAAAGATATCGAATCCCAGCTGCTTGACATCCAGTTCTGCAAGTAAAATGACACTAGCCATGTGTTTAGAACTGAAGACTGAGCAAAGAGATTCCAGGTTCAAACCTCAGCTTTGCCACATGACCCCTAGAGGAGGGACTGTACACCCCCAGAAAAGTTGTGACTATGATTAAGGTAGATCCCTGGTGTGAATGATGTTTGTGTTGCACCTTGTCTGATTTTTCTAAATGCTCGATCAGGTGATGATGAATGAGACTGCCCAGCAGAACATGGAGAACCACCCTGTCATCCGTACGCTGTACGATCACGTGGACGAGGTCACCTGCCTGGCTTTCCACCCCACTGAGCAGATCCTGGCATCTGGGTCCCGCGACTACACACTCAAACTCTTCGACTACTCCAAGCCCTCTGCCAAGAGAGCCTTTAAATACGTACAGGTACCCCTCTGATCCCATTTCCAGTGTTTCCAACTACCGCATCAATCCTCTCCAGAACATCCTGTTACTCATTCCAGGTTTTGAGCCATTCTGGGTTTCCTGTGATTGTCATTATCATGTTACCTGCATGTGATTGACTCCTTCCAAAATGATACCAAAATTAAACCACCTGCAGTTTTTATACAGCAGATTGATGAAGGCACTTGATGAAACGTTTGTTTTTCTTGACTTGGATTCTCTCTCTTGGATTTTAAGAATGTAAAATTTTCATTTAACTCTTGCTTCCCTGCAGGAAGCAGAAATGCTGCGTTCCATCTCCTTCCACCCCTCGGGGGACTTCTTGCTGGTGGGCACGCAGCATCCGACCCTTCGCCTGTACGACGTCAACACCTTCCAGTGCTTCGTGTCCTGCAACCCTCGCGACCAGCACACCGATACCATCTCGGGCGTCAGCTACAACCCCAGCGCCAACAGCTACGTCACCTGCAGCAAGGACGGCAGCATCAAGCTGTGGGATGGCGTGTCGAACCGCTGCGTGGTCACCTTTGACAAGGCGCATGACGGGGCAGAGGTCTGCTCCGCCATCTTCTCCAAGAACTCCAAGTACATCCTGTCCAGCGGCAAGGACTCCGTGGCCAAGCTGTGGGAGATCTCCACTGGTCGCCCTCTCGTCAAGTACACGGGTGAGGATCCGTTCCTCTCAGCAACAGCAAGCTGGGGGTTCTGATGTGCTTTCAAGATCACCTGCAGTTTGATAACCAGCTATGTGTATTATTCTCTCCTCCCTTTGCAGGCGCTGGTTTGAGCGGTCGGCAGATGCACCGCACCCAGGCGGTGTTTAACCACACTGAGGATTACGTGCTGCTGCCAGACGAGAGGACCATCAGTCTTTGCTGCTGGGAGTCTCGCTCGGCCGAGAGGAAGAACCTGCTCTCGCTGGGACACAACAACATTGTGCGCTGCATCGTCCACTCACCCACCAACCCCGGCTTCATGACCTGCAGTGACGACTTCCGCGCGCGCTTCTGGTACCGCAGGACCACCACGGACTGAAGGGCAAGGGGGTGGATGGACTTGGCGGGGTTGGGTATGGCACAGGGTCCAGGGGAGGAGTAGTGAGTCTGAACCAAGGATGAAAGAGGAATCCACGTTCCCTCTACCCAGCAGCTCACCTTTTAACTTTCACACGATTCAGTTAGTTTATCAAAATCAATTGTTCCGACACATTTAATTTTGACCTGGAAGGGGTAATGTTGTTGTTTTTTTTTTTTTTTTTTTTTTTTAATCCTTGGTTATTACCCCAAGCATCTGTGTCAGTTTATTGCTTCAGTGTACTGTGTAAATTCTTTTTTTATTAAAGAATTCACTTTTTACAACATAGCTGGTACGTCATTGTTAGTTTAGGGGGAACAAATTTGTCATGGCTCTACTTTTGTTGTGATAGAATGACAGGTACGACGACTGTGGGAGTAGAAGAATGGTAAGCCTGGTGAAGTGGATGTAAATTTTAAAAAAATATTTACTTTTAATTTACAGTAGTAAATAATTACAATGTCCAGAGCCTTATGGCAAACACCTGTAAATAATAATGTTGGAGTGATACAGCGGCGTGTATCTTAGTGACAGTGAATAAGTGCTAGTGCTGTAATACAGTTCTCTGAAAATGAAGGGTTGAAAGTGATGTCTGGCTTGTGCTGCAGCTCTGGATCATCTTACTGGTAGTTAAGACAGACAACAGTTACAACAAACACTAACAAACACAAGACAAACACTCACAGTTTTCAGCAAATAACACTGTCTCCTTTTAGGTTGTATCTAACCATTTATAAAGGAACAGATTACTTTGCTACGGCCCTATTTTATACCCTCCCTCTCTGAAGAACCCTTTGGTTAAACCGCGCATCTGCTTCTCCAATCTGCAGATGCCACGCCGTTTCCTGTCCGGGTCATTGAGTTTGGGTACCGTAGCTCCGCCTCTTTTCTAGCCGGCTGACTTCCACCTACCCACAGGAATAAAGTGTCATGCCTTTTAGTCCAGGGTACTCTGTTCCCTAGCGCCCTCTCATGTCGGGAGGGAGATTTAACAGCACGCATCATAGCCACACAGAAAGTTCTCATGCACAGCTCTCAAACAGACATGTTTTAAGTTTTATTTTCGACCAGGGAGAATACCTCGAATGGTTTGATCATTAAAGATGTATCGTGCAATGCATTAAAATGCATTTCAAGTACAGAAAAAAAAAAATGATTGATGGCGAAACAAGTTATACTGTTTTGGGGCAAACGAGAAGTGTAATCTGAGTTTGCAGATAAAACTCCCTTATCTTGTCACTGCATTCTTTCTGGGTCTTCAGGCCTGTGGTTACTTTGTCTTCCGCAGTGTAGTTATTTTTAATGCGATCTCTCTCGGTATGAGAGAGCGTGGGGCTGCAGGGGGAAGTTGATGCTTTTTCATGGCGTGTGTTATATATATATATATATATATATATATATATATATATATATATATATATATATTATATATATGTGTGTGTGTGTGTATATATATATATATATATATATATATATATATATATATATATATATGTGTGTGTGTGTGGTGTGTGTGTGTGTATGTATATATAATATATATATATATATATATATATAATATATATATATATGTACATACACATGGTTACTTAAAGCACCAGACTCAGATGTACCCAGAACCCTGTAATGGAGCAGTTGTCCTCAGGCCTGTCCAGTCCTTGGATGCTGACTGTCATGTCCAGTTCAGAATTGCATGGTGTGTTTTTGATCAGCACCATTGCCCACTAAAAAGGCAGTAACATTTCCTCAATGCACATAAGCTTTTTTTTTTAACTTCAATGAAAGCAGAACTCCAAGCACACAGTTGACCAGAAATCCGGTTTGATATTTCCTCTTTCAAGAGAATGTTTTTGAGTAGATATAACCTCATTGTTCCTGATAGTTTTTCTCTGGTCGGAAAGGCAGTATTCATGGGAAGAGCTTGGTTGGGTTTTTTTCTCCTTTAATTAAAATGAAAATTAAAGTGAAATGGTATAATGATGGTCCTCTAGTTATTCCAGTAGCCTCGCAGAAGTGCTTGCTTATGGGTAGTGTATCTGTAAAGAATTCTAGGAAATGATTCCAAAACAGGAGTAGAAGATTCTGCTGAGAATGCTTTGGTGCATCGACTCTGACAGCATCCTTCAAGTCAGGATTCAATTATGTTACAAGTTACCTTGTATAAGTTAGTTACTTATCATACCTGAAGTATCTTCCGATCAGTAGTGATGGTACCAAAAACTTTTGCAATAACAGTTCATCAGAAACTTGACTTGTTTTTACCAAGTACTTGCGCAGGAGGGTAACTTCCAGATTGACAAGATATCTGAGGCTCAGCTCTTTTAAATGAAAGGGAACTTCTTGTTACTTGCTTTCTCGCACGCCACAGACAGAGGTTAGCAATAGGCCAGGCTTTCTTATGAACTGTGATGCTTACATGATGTTTTAAAGCAAGTGTGTTAGGGTAGTGTCACAGCCAAGGCTGGTACTAGCAGGAAGGAGACCCAGAGATAGAAGCTACAAGTTTAAACATGCTTTTGCACTCTTTAATAATAAACAAAACAATTAGGCACAAGGGCCAAAACAAAACAGGTTAACACAAATGATGCATGTATTTTTAAACTCTGCAGTGTTAGACCGAGCCGCCCCTCTCAACATAAGCACAAAAACCTCTCCTAAACACCAACGAGAAGTCTTTATATATAGATTTAAGCATCACAGCGCAGCACAGCACACAAACCTTCACCAACACAGACATTAATTCACACCATGAAATGTAAAAAATGATCACCTGTGAGCACTCTTATTCTACACCTATGGCTCCAGCCGCAGTCCCACGTGTTTTCTTCCTGTACTCACACAAACACTTTATACAGGCAGGCCTCCCCAGCACTGATGAAAAAGTTGCTGAGTGTAATCCAGGGGCATATGGAGGCAGTCTATCCATCTCTTAGACCAGAGATCTCCAACCCTGGTCCTAGAGAGCCCCAGTCCAGCTGGTTTTATAGATGTCTTTACATCACCACTGGCTAAAGATCTGGAACACATCTTCACTAATTAAGCCAATAATTGGTGCAATTAAGTAACTGAGAACTTGGTTGAAACAAAAACCAGCAGCCCCAGTAGCTTTCAGGACTGGGGTTGGAGACTGCTGTTTGGAGGGCGGGGGGGGGGGGGGGGGGGGGTTATTACCGCCATTTATAATGGAATATGATAGCACAGGAAAGTATAAATTAGAATCTCTTCGAGGCACCTGTCTTCACTTGGCAGTTTCAGATAAAAAGATATTACATTATAAGGCTGGACTCATAAGGCATGGCATCTCAGCTGTGGCTCCTCACTCTCTCATTATAAATGCATTGCCGTTCGATCCTGATTGTGGAGTACAATACCAGTCACTACATTGTATTTTCAATTAAAAAAAATGTTAATATTTAAATGTTAGAGCTCTGTTATGTAATGCAATTTGTAGCAGCTGTGTGCTCCAAGGGCTGAGAACAGGGGTGTCAAACTGGAAGGGGCCGCAGTGTTCCTTCCTCCCGAGCTCGCAGGTCTAATTATTTGATTAATTGGACAATTGAACAAATAATGAGATCAATGAAGTTAAATGAGAGCTTAAGTTGGAATGAAAACCAGGAGACCCCGTGGAGTCTGACACCCCTGGATTAGAGAGTTGTCTATTAAAAGCTCCCTCTGGGGGAAGGGTGCTGAGGAGCTGTCAGTAATGGCGTGATGCTCTGTTGTTGATAATGGAGAGAGTCAGGCCTGCTGCACTGATAGCAGTGGATAGCTCATTGTGGTCTCACTATGATGATGACCGCAAGCTCAGCAGTAGGTCAGTGACTCTATTTTCTATATCCTGCCTCTTTGTTTTGTTTCTTCACAGCAGAAATTGCATTAACCCTGTGTTGTCCTGTTCCCTGACATTTTTACACAACACTTGTTTGATTGGCATTAGACAGCTGTTAAACATAACAAGCTAGACAACATGTTTAATAAAAAAAAAATGCTATTAGAAATAAACATGGTTTTGTAAACAGGAGATACAAACAAATCTATCAGCCACATAGACAGAACATTTTTCATACCTACTTCCCAACAACTTCAGCAAGATTGAATACAGTCTCATCAAAAGGCATGTTTTAGTATTCTCACCAGGCGACAGATTAAGCATAAAGTGATAGGAATACTTTTGGTGCTACAATGCCTTTTTACTGGTTGTCTAACTTCTAATGAACAACTGTGCTGTGCCCTCCAGGTATTGCCTGAGAATAACTGATTACAATAGGCCAGCAACATTCCTCCCAACCCTCCCTCTTTGTTGGGCTCATCCCACATTCCCTGACTGCTTCCCACATCACAGAGCTGGCAACTGCTCTGCCTCATTGGAATTGTTCAGCAGAGCTAAACAACATGGATCTCCTGCCTGCCTCCCTCCCTGCCTGCCTCTCTCCCCGCCTGCCTCCCTGCACCACTTATCTGGTACACAGGAGGGTGGATAGTAACACTTTGTCATAAATGTGTTGTAACATGTGACTGTTGGAAATAGCTGTGACTAATGCAGCACTGAGCGAGGGGAAGTCTTCACTGTCCCTGTGCCTGTGGAGAGCTGGAGCAGGGGAATTCCTGCAGATCGCGCATCCCTTTAGAAACATATTAAAAACTTAGTCCTGATTTTAAAATGTTTATACAACCCGTTTTTTTTTTTTTTTTATGACTATTTATTTATTTACATCTGAATATTCAATATTTGAGGTCTTGAAAGCCAGTGTTTGTATAGAACAGTTAGCACTGAATAAAGAGGGTCTACTCTTCTACTTATTTTTGCAACTTGACATTTGTTGGTTTTGCCTTATTTATATGTTTAACATTATTTTATGAGTAAATATTTTGGTCTGATTAAATTGCCCCACATGTGCTGAATTTATTGCATGAACAGAAGTGAACACAACAGCATTGGTGCAAACTTCACTGAACTGAATCCTTGCTAAACAACTGGGACTCTGTCAACCTCCATCTGTAAATCAAATCCATGCTTTCTTGCTGATGGCAACATTCAGTTGCTGCCAATCATATTCTGATTCTTGAGTGTTCTATCTCTTCAAAATAACAACCAGGAATTGTCTATCAAATCATCTCTTTAGCTCCTTGTAAGTTTTACCCTTACGGTAGAGGAGTAAGAGAGGTTTTGATGCCTCCCCTGACAGATTCATCATGAAATGCTCTTTTTGCACTCCTGCACCCTTTTGGCCTTGTGCTTTCTTGGTTACCGGGACCAGTGGCTTAAGTATTTACATTGTTGTTAAGATAAGGTAAGCAGACACCAGCAGACACCCAAACACAAAACAATAGTTTTAAAAATATATAGCTACTGCCTTGTGTCTTCTAAAGATGGCCAATGTGTTGTAATAAAATATGTTTGAGAAAATAAACAGTTAAGTGACTCTACAGCTTTCGTGAGACACTAGCCCTGTTTGTCAGCGGTTTGTGGTATTGTATATATGCTATAGTACACAGAGTGTGGGAGTGTAGGGGGCACAACTGGCAGCCAATCAGAACAGCGCAGCGGCTCATTTCCTATTCAGTAGGCTGGTTGTAAGCTGTGAGACCTCAGTGTGAGTTTTGAAGGAGAGAGACAGGGAGGACTGCTCTGTGATAACATTGTTCTGTTAGCGCAAGTCATGTAAGAGAATGCTGAGTGCTTGATAAAGAAATACTGTTGGATGTATGCAAACAAACCTGAAGAATGGAAATCATGGAGGTGAGTGAGGCTTTAAAATGGGGATAGGGGGGTGTTATGTAGGTCTCTTTTTTGTCTGACATTCCTAATTAATAAGCATAGAATAACCATGGCTAACTGCAGTACCGCTGTGCAAATTAATTTAGCATGGCAAACTTTTATAAAAGACAGCTGTGTCCTGAAGACTTCTTGTGAGTGTATTGATACTGAAAGATACCCGACTGGGAGATGTACTCCTTTACTGAGTGGGATGAAGCATGGATACAGGATCCAAACACACACTCCCCTCTGCCAGTTTAATACTGAACAGAAACGGACACTCTAATATTCATCAATGCCCAGCGCTGGTGATGAGCTGAGAATGGGGGGTCTGATCTTTCATAGAGCTAAGAGGGATGAGTTTTTGGGGGATTGCAGATGTGCAGACCATGCATCACTGGGAGGCTGAGAAATGGGTGTTATACTGGTGATCATTTATGCTCATGAGGCTTTGAGGAAGGGCAACAGGAGAGATATTGATGCTGGAGAGGATTGAACAGTAATAAAGCATTGCGGCCTGAATGAGATACTAACCACCTTATGCACTGTGGACAAAAAAACAAACAAACAACACATTCTTTTCACCGTTGTATAAATACACAGTTTTTCCGGAGTTGGTTTACCATCCAGTTTGGGGCACATTCAGTCCCGTGTGTTTCAGTTTTGTGTTCTCAATGATTTCTTGACAATATTTCAGCTTGCAGTGAGGATGGTGTAGCACATTTTTTTAATAATGGCACTGGCTGTATTTCCCTTCCCAGCTGGATCAGCTCCACGTGCAGCTATGATATCACTGGAGTTTAATGTAATGAGGCTGCTAGCTGGTTGGGCTGCTGTAGGAAAGGTGTTGGCAGTGAGGAGGCAGTTCTAGGGTTATGTTTGCTTTGCAGAAATTTAGGTTTTCTATACGTTGTGATTTGTAAAGAGCTTTGTGATGGTGGTCCACTGTGAAAGGCGCTATATAAAATAAAGACTGATTGATACTGGGTCATGTAGGGGGGTTAAGCAGCTACACTATATTCTAATTAATAAGGAATTTAACAATTAGTGTTCATTACAGTTTATCAACCCCTCGTGATGTCATCCTCTGAAAATCACATGTATATGCTATAACAGTACACATTACAATAAATGGGATCATTATTCTAATAATAATTGATACTCATACGTCCGAGATCCCTTTAAGAATTATAATATTACAATATTACTTCCAGTCATTTTTGATAGTTATAATACCAACGCTTCTGCAGGTACTTGTCACACCACCATTTATGACACATCTTGGTTACATACTTTATTTGACCTGCAAAATACTGACTAACACCCACAAATTCTTAACATTACATTCGGTAGAGACTGCACTATAATATAAATAACAAATTCTAACGAGCGTTGTACGGTGCGCTCTGTTTAATGTACTGCTAGACAGGTTCACTTCAGCAGCTTTACACCATCCCTCAGGTAGGTGTTGATAAGACTGCATGGCTATCGCAGCTATTTTTTCACCTGAATACTCTTTTACTCAATTAGCATCCAAATGTAAGGCAATGCCTAGTGGAAAAAATACAGAGTGTCAGCTACATTAGTAGTGTTTTATATCCCCTTCAGTGACTGCGTGTATAATTGGACCATGTTACAGTCCCTATCGATGTATCTATTTTATAATGCACAATGGGTTTTTTTCAAAGTTATGGCAAGGCAACGTTTTGAACTCCATAGAGTTTACACAAGCTGTTTTCAAATTTGTAAAAATGAAACTTAAAAACCTGTGACCTGAAGTGGGTGTAATTCCTAATGGAAATGGCTCTTTTTATTCGCCTTCTCTTCTGAGACGCCTTGTCTAACACTCCCACCTCGCCCGGTAGTTTGGTCATGAATGGATTTGGAATTGGAATTGTATTTGTTGATTTTTTTTTTTTTTTTTTTTTTACAGTTCAGAATACGGGGATGGAAATAAGATTCCTATTGCATAACACTTTTACCCATTCCAGGTTTTACTACAGCTTGATTAGCCACAGTGTTTAGATAACAAGCTCATGTGTGTCTTATTAAACTCATATTAAAGGAGATTAGGCTGGTGGTTGGATGATTGGGTAGCTGATCTCAGGATGGTGTTCTACACTCACCATCACAGGAACTAAAACCTGTAAAACATCTGCTCTAGAAACAACCACTTCAACAGTGCACGCTGTCCTGGGAGCTTGCATTGGCTCAAGCTGGTCTGCAAGCTTTCCAGACTAGCTTTGTGTGCCATATTACCCTTAGAAAAAGTGTCCCATAGGAAAAGCAAAGCGCAATAAACCATAGTGAACACCTGGGTATGCATTGTAAAGCACAGAAAGGAATGGTAAAGCACGTTTAAAAATACATTGCAAACCATAGTAAACTAAGGTAAATGCATGGTATATGGGAAAAGCTTAGGAAAACTGCAAAATCACCGTGGTAGTGATCTCTTGAGTTATTTACAGGCCACATTGCTATTTAATTATCTGTTTTAGACTGCTTTTAAAAAAGGCAACCTGTGAACATCCCTGGTGTTGCTGCCGCTGAGCTAAACTCTAGGAAGTGTACAAAGAGATCAGCTTTGAGGTCTATTACACGTCTCAGAGAAAACACAAACTGTAAACATTCATTTTCTGTGAAGTTCTAATAACCCTTGCACCCTGATTCCTAAAGGGCTAGCCTTTGTCTCCCTCTGAAGATACACGTTGCTTGGTTCCATTCAGCACAGTGCGGAGAACGCGTTCATTTCATGCATTTTTAAAACGCTTTTTTTTTTTTTTTTTTTTTTTGTTTTGGTTTAAATATTTTGCCCTTTGTTTGCTATTGCAGGCAGCAGCAAAGTGTAATAAATGAAACTGATCAGGAAACCCGTGAGTGGAGTTCAGGGCAGTGTACTGGACTATTAGCATTGATTTCTCTTTCTTTCTGTTTCCAAGCTGAAATATTTCATTTTACGGATTCTGCAGTAACTAACTAACGAGTATGTTTCTTATTTTATTTGTTTTATTTATGTAATACAATAACATCAGGCAGCAATAATCCTTGGAAATGTACCACTGAGGTTTACTCAGTTGGTTATTATTACACTGAAAGCCTGTATCAGCGGCACGGAGGCACAGACAGGGGTGGAAGAGTAGGATAGGACTAGAAAAAAAGTCATGTGTATTAGTTACACTGTATGAGATATGTGTCTACACCTTTAGATTACAGGTTTGAATTCATGCACCTTTGCATTATTAAGGTTCCTGTATATTGATCACAGTAATTTGACTAGAAGGTTTCTATGCAAGAAAGTTTCTGAGCAGTATGGCAGTGTTCTTGATATAAAGTATTGCAGCACAGTGTAGCATACAGAACACTGCAATGTGTGTGCTTACTTCATGTTTTTAATGATTGCGATGTGCTGTGCAGGTAAAGAATCTTTGAAAATTGAAAAATCGTTTTTATTAACAGTCGCTATTGCAATCAAATGCAATACCATGTGTTATATTTGGAGTTATACAGAAAACAGGCTGATCTGTTGTACTTTTGTTTCAATGCTTATTCCACCTCACTATCTCACTATCACTTTGGCTCAGTCCATTCAAAGCCATATTAAAAGGAACGGCTGTAGTTGATAGACATGTTAAAGACAAGAATTATAGAACAAAGGTACTTCACACCAGAACCACAGAATTTGACTAGTATGACACTAAAGCTTAAAACAAGAGTGGGGACCTATCATTAGGTCAATGTGCAAGCTGAACATTTTTAAAACCTCCCTTTCAAATCTAGTTCCACTTGATAGACGGAGTGGTGTTGTTTCTCTCGTTGCTTTGGCCCTCATTGCTGTGTGAAGCTTTTAGAAAGTCTGGGCTATGTAAAGTCAGTGATAGGTGGAGGCAGAATTGTAAGAATGGGGAAACCATGACAGCTCCATTGGTTTTTATTTTTTTTCATTTTTTAATCCCACAGTGGAAATGATATGAAAGGGAAATTAATTATCTGAATTTTCTGCCCTTCCAGCACTCTCACCGAACCCTTATCTTGTCTGTCCTCTTGTCCTCACTGTTCAGAGTGCTGGATACCATAGCTGTAGCTCTGTGAGTTCCTTGGTTTGGTTTTTCACACTTGATGTAGTCTGATTGATGGGAAATACCCATGGCCAGCTCCTTAGCCTGAGGTTTTCAAAAGAAACTTAGCTCACCCTGGACAATGGAGCAGTGACTGTGAGAAAGTTTAACTTCTCAGCATTGGGTCACCACAGGCTTCCTGTGCACACTAACACACAAACAGAACCAATCTAAATAGATCATCTGCAGGGGAATCTCTGTATCTCCGTCTTGTCAGATTGCCACCACAGTGAATATTTGTGTTTACAGTATTATCCTGTGTGAAATCTGCAGTTCTGAAAGCTGTTATCAATGAACTGTCCTGCAGCAGCAGCAGCAGTCTGAGTGCACTGTAACATATCAAAATCCATTAATAACGGCTTTGCAGTTATTCATTTTTATACAGTTGGACAGAAACGCCCAAGCTTTATTATATATAGAAACACATCTGTATAGATGCTTATTAGATCTCTTTGTTCTTTAACGTTTTCTATTGAGTTAAAGCATGCATGAATGAACCCAGCAACAGTCTACAACAGTGTTGTGAATATCAGATGTTTTAAAGCCATGAAATCTACTTAATTTTTTTTGTTTAAAAATAATTAAATAAAGCTTTATGGATTAGTCCACGTTCCTTATTGTCGCAGTCTGTTGTGTACCAAAAGTTTGTGTTTTCAAATAATGAATCTTTGTAATTTTAAGGGTAACTCATTAATTGTTCCCAGAATTCTTTGAATTCTCTGAATGTGCTTTTGAAGTGAATTTTAACCAGTGCAATCTGACTTGAAGTTGAAAGTGTGCTGCCTGGAGGTGAAGGGTTCATTTCATCCCTATGAAGTAGACTCTGTGTTGCTCTCTTTCTGTCCTGTTACTTGTTTGTCAGTCTGCAGGTTGAAGATTCAGCAGTGCAGGTTTAGTTCCCAGGGACCTGTCCCAGTTGTTACCGGCACTCCAGTCTGCTGATCAGAAAGGATTGAACACCTCATGCAAGTCAGAGGTGCTTCCTGTTAGGAATCCCCTTTTTTCATGTATATTTTGGTAAATGTGACTTTAAAGTCCCGTCAGTACTATAGGAACGCTTAGCCCCACATATTGAAAGATAACTTGCTTGGCCTCAAACGTCAAAGCATGTCTGTACTCACTTGTATAACAATACAGCTGATATGTTTTTCTACCTCCATTTCATCACTACAGTACAGAAACGTGGATCGCTTCTCAACATCTCTTTTCAGCATAGGTTAACATACGGCGACAAGATAAGGAATGAAATGTGCTACCATGGGACTGTAATCCTGCCTATACTGGTAAAAAATAAAGGAAGATGTGGTCTTCTTACCGTAAAATTCTACACTGGTGTTCCTGTGTGGAGTTCTAATAAAGCACCTGGGTAATACAGCCAATAATAAACCAATAAATGAACACTCTCTAGTAACGGTCGTCGTCAATAAGAGTTCTGGAATTTTCAGGAGTGCTGTGTTGTGAGACAAAAAGAGATGAGGGTGGCGGTGCAGCTGTTGATGGAACCAGCTGCCTGGCTGGCTGGCCTTGCTACACAAGCAGACATGTGCTGGAATTCCAGAGCTCTCTCAGCCCCCTAACCTCACCCCCACTCCCACCGACCCATCTCCAACACCCAGCACCCTACACAAACACCAAACACCCTGCCTTCTGTCTGCGGGACTGGAGGAGCTGTCGTCAGCCGATATAATAAAAAACGATGGGCAAGCGAGCCAAAAAAGATCAGCTCAAAACAAAAAAAAAAATCACAGACGATGGTTACCAAAGATGGGTTTTTATTGCGCTGATGTTTGTTTTTCAGATGAGGTTTTGAAAGGGCTAACTGTGGAACAACCATGTTCAATATAACCAGGCAGTGTGTTCAATTAGGTAAACAGCAGCTAGCTACACAAGGGCTGTGCTCTGCCTAATCAGACACACAGTACAGGACAGGCGGGGAACAATTATGCTCCTGGAGGGCCGCTCCACACCAGGTTTTACAGGTAGATTAGATTTCAGGAAGGATGTTGAATCAGTTCATTTAAACAACATGTAACAGGGCTGGAGCAAAGACCCGGACAGGAAAGGCTAACCATGCTTACTCCATAGTTTTTTTGTGAATCCGAGTCTGTTCTAATTTTAAGAAACAAAACAGAAAAGGAGACGTGAACCTGCCAACCAAGCAAGAGATCTATTGGTGAAGCAGAGGGTCACGCAGGGTCACACAGGGTCAGGCTGCCACTCCTGACATTGGTCAGCCTGGAGTGGGGTGGAGACAAGGGGTTAGCACGTTTGACTAGGACTGAAGTCGGTTGTTTATTTGGAATTGGGGAATGCTGGATGGATGACTGCAGCGGACTTTGTGGAAGGCATTGGAAAGAATTGCGGGCCTGGTTTAGCCGAGTGAGGACAGGTGCAGTGGGGGGAGAGAGGCCGCTGTGTGAAAGGGGCTCTTTGTTCAGGAGGACTACCCGCACCATGTAAGGCAGAGCCAGCAGCTCAAGGTTATCAGCTGGGACAGCACAGACTGCTCACGCACGTTCCATTAAACACTAGAACAGCTGAGGAGAGAGCCAGAGAGCCACGGAGAGGGGGACAGCAGCCTGCCTCTCCCACACTGATGTTAGGGGATTGTCCGAGGAGCCTGGAGCACAGGCTGGGAGACCCAGCAATCATGTTCAAACCCATTGCATGGGAAACCTTATTCGAGACTTTCTTTACCAAGAAGATCAAGGTACGGGAATGCATTCATGCTTTTTAGTGTGTGAGCTGGTGTGGGTTGAGGGAAGAGTGGGTGTGGGTGTGGGGTCTGGGGGGTAAGGGGTGGGGAGTGGATAATGGGGGGTAGTCCTTTAATCAATTATTAAAGTGTTTATTTAAATAACCATCCAGAAAGTGGAGATGAAAAGCCTTGGCTTTCACCAATATCAAGGGTATTAGTGCAAGCAGATGCTCCACTTCGTGAATTGAGGTGTTGGATGTATTCATCAGTTAGTTCATTATATATTTTTGCTTTTTCTGTGAAAAGAGGAATTGCGTTTCCTGTATGGATTAACTGAAGAACCGCTTCATGATCTTGAATGCCTCTTGCGAAAAGGAAGCGGGCTCAATTGACTAATCTTTAGTGACTGCACAAACTCTGTAATGTTTTTCAGAGACAAATGCCCAAGTAAACTGTACCAACTTTCATGCCACTTGCAAATCTGAAACCATGCCATCTGTGGCTGAGTTTCAGTGAAGGTTGGGGCAGTGACATTTCCTGTCAGGGTTTGTAATGGAACTCGCACGCTGCCAACAAGAGTTGTGACTGAGTGGTGCGGTCGCCACCTGTCCAGTGTTGTTTATCACGTTTAAAGGGCCAGAGTTTGGGGCACACTGGCATGGAATTTAGAACTGATCTTTTCATTTTAGTCTTTTTGAAGACTGGTTATTATTATTATTTTTTTTTTTACTGGATCACATTTTTTATACGTTCTCCTAAACAGATGTGCTGGGTTATATTTTGAACTCTGTACACCATGTCTGTAAGGCTGCAATGTAGTTGGTCTGATATCTCTTTAAGATGTGACTTTACTGATAGACAGTGCCCTAGAGTCCAGTCTAAATTATCAGTTCATGTGCTGTGTGTGCTTTGATATTCTCAGTCTTGCTCACAGATGTGAGTGCCTGTGTGAATGCACGGAGCACCCACACAGGGCTTCATTTTCAAAGAGAAGCGTGATGGAAACACAGAGACATGTGTGGGACTCCTCCAGTCATGGGTATTGGGTGTCTGTTTGTGCCTTGCATGAGTGTCTGTGCCAAGCTATTTGTTTTTCATTTTCTCATAGCTACTTCAAGAAGGCAAATGTATTGGTTTTAGTTGTTCTGTGAAAGGATTCGTTTTCTATTAGTTTTTATAGATGCATTTAAAAAAATATATTGAAATACACTTGTGATGTATAGCAAACACTTTGTAAATGTGAGGAGTCCCATGAGTGACTGATTTAATACATTCTGCAACTGGAATCCCTGACATATTGATATACAAAAAAGTGCATCTCCCTGTTGCAAATGACTTATTACAATGGACCATATATGGCTGATGTTATTGTATCCAGGACTGATGAAAAGAATGTCGGTAACTTAGAAGTCTCAACCCCCAGCTCTCACTGGCTTCAGTCAAATAACATGGAACTCGTTTTTTTTTTTTTTTTTTTTTTTTTTTTTTTTTTAATGAAACCATCGCACCCCTCCCTCCTTACTCACTTGTTTATAAGCATTGTAAAGCCAAACTCATTTGGAAACTCTAGCAAAGCTATTAATGGGCCAAAGAAACTGTCTGAGGTGCATGTGAACTCAGGCTGCTGAAATCATAGCTAATATATATTACCACCCCCGCTCCCCACTCCTACCTGGGTTTATTAAAGGGTATCTTGGGTTATTTGTTTTTTTTTTTAATCACTGAAATGGAAAAAGCAGTGTTTAAAAAAAATATTAGCATTATTATTATTATTTAAAAAACATTTTATAGGCCACTAAAATGTGATTAATGTGGATCACGGACCACGCCTCCAAAAACACAACCTTTTTGTACAACGCCACGCGTGAGGTATCAAAAGGGAAACAGCTCTCAAATCAGTCTGTCTGGTCTACAAGTTTATGAGATATAAATAAATAAAAATAATAATGACAATAATAATAAATTGAATTTGAGCTTGTGCGGTGGTTGCACAAACTCCAGCCTGTCAGGGCATCGGGTGCATGCCTTTCCAGGGGGAAAAGAGTTCGTATTTCACTCCAGGGTGTAGTTTGGACATCAAAAGAGGGGTCTTCACCGCTAAATAAGGTCACCAAAATAATTGTGTCGTTTGTGGCGCGCACTTTCTCGAAAGTGATGATGTGGAAGGCCACTTGCTTGAATATAGCATGGGATTTAGAAGCAAGTAACGAGTCAGGTTGAAGTCGGATGCGGTACCTTCAGCGCACTCCGACGTGTTTACAATATAACTCGCCTTGTCAAGTCAAGGCTGTTGTGAAACTGTAGTGATCATGTGGGAAAGAGTGTATGGAAAAGGGGTCAAGTATCAAACGGATTACGAAGAAGTCATGATGCAATTTCTAAGACCATGGTTCTCAGAAAAGCAGATTAATCCAACAATTACTGTGCTAGTGAAACATTTGTGTCACCTACCCAGGCAGGGACTGTGGGCTATGTCTTTCATCACTTCCTTGCTTACCTCACGACTAAGTTAGAGCATTTCATTTACAGTACTTTTTTTTGACAGAAACTTACGGTCATAATATCGGCACTCACTTTTAAAATGATATAGAGACTTGAATTATTGCGTGTGCATCATCAGGATACAAAATATGTAATACCAAATTGAAACCCAAAACAGTACTTCTGGATTACAAACAACTATTCAAACTTTACTGCTTCAGAGAATTTGTACCGCTGAGTAATGGTGAGTAAAGAAACGTTTGTTTTTCCATATTCATTGCTGAAGTTATCTGCTTTATCAATCCTTAGCCTGGTACTAGGGTTGCCACCTGGCCCTATAATTCCGGGACACTTTGGGACGGGACATGGTTTTTAAGTTGCCCTTAAACTGAAAGCAATAAACACGTGAATTCAGCGCTAAACACTTGCTTAATTTATACTGTTTCTTAATTATCCGAGTCATTGTGAAAATACAAACCTTACAAAATAAAAAAAGCATCTTGAATAAACATGTGTGTAGGTTTATTCAAGATATTTATTTTTATTTTGTGCAAAATGATATTTAAGTTCTTAATATTTAAAAGACGCTATTTATATCCTATTAATTGGTAATATATAATCCTAATTTACATTGACTCTCTCAATTAAATAACAACACTGATCCAGTGTTCACGCTGTCTGGTGTCAGGAGTAGAGAACAGCTGCTCAGTATTAATGATTTCAGTGGGAGAAGGTGATATACTATTAGAAACTATAAAGAAACTTTAAAATATATATTTTTAAAACTATTAATAAAATAAATAAATATTGATGATGTACTTATTTATTTATTTCATTTGTTAAAAGCTATTATTGCATTGTCAGGCTGCCTCAAGATAACACTATGTAACACAATTTTTGTTCCTGGGTAGTAAGTGTTATTTCCTAATTGCTTATGCCTCAAAAGTATAGACAATGGCTATTATTCCACACAAACTTTGCTTTTGTGACCAGGACAGTGATATTTCAAAATATCACTATTTCCAATGGGAAAACAGGCAAATGTGTGTCTTTTTGTTCACATAAAGTCAGAAAAAAACAACATATGAATCCAAATGAACATGTATTTATACTAAAGTAATACAAAAATGACTACAAAAGATTTAGAAGTGAGTAGTTTTTCGAGATTTACGATTATATTGTAGCCAGTATACTGCCCAGCTACACTGGCAAGCAATGCCTCATCTCTCTCTGTGCGAGGACCTGCTTTACCCTGTCCTAAATCACAGACACGAATTGCAAGGGAGATATCGGGGGAACTTTTGGATCCCAGTTTTAAGCAGCCTCACTCATAAAAGGCAGGCATTCACAATGCTTTTGAATGGAATGTTGAAGAGTTCAATCCTATTCTCTTGCATTTACAGCATAGAGACAAATACACCCAAACATGCAATCTATCTAACGTTGTGATTACTAATGCTCATATTACAATGTGCTCCAACGATCAACAGCAGGGATTGTTGAAATTACGGGGAGTGTCTAATTAGGGTAACTTGTGGTCAAAACGGCCAGTACTTCCTCAGAGGAGTGGAGGTTCTTTATAGAAGCAGAATTAAAAAAATCCTAATTAAGAGCCCAGACCGTTGTGTGGTTTCAGTGCTCACTCAGTTAGATTGTTTATTTGCTCATGCACACTGTTGGAATCTTCCTAAAATTCCGCCTTGCTCTTCCACTCTAGAACCTTCTGGCCAAAGCCCTGTATGACAACAAGGCAGAGTGTTCTGATGAGCTGGCCTTCAGCAAGGGGGACATCCTGACGGTGATCGAGCAGAATGTGGAGGGCAGCGAGGGCTGGTGGAGGTGCTCCCTCTACGGACGGCAGGGGCTAGCACCAGCCAACCGGCTGCACCTGCTCTCCTTCTCGCAGCTGGACACCCAGTCGTCGAGGGGCCCCAAGGTGGGGTGCCTGAGCTTCTGCACCACGAAGAATCCCTCTTCCTTCCCTGCTCTGGAGTCCTCCTCCAGGAGCAACCAGCAAAACGTCTACCAGATTCCGTCTGTGTCCCGGCCGGCGGGGCCCGCCTACGAGGACATGAGCCCCATCTACAAGGTGCCTTCCCTGGCACAGACGGCTCCCAGACACCCCTCTCCCTCCCTCAGGGAGCCCTCCAGCACGGTAAGGCAACTCAGGAGTGTGTGACTGACTCTCTTAAAGGGGTGGTAGCCAAGGTTTAAAATACACTTGCTTTCCTCTTATGTTTTTAACCTTATTGCTGGTCCAATATTACCCCAGTGGTAATATTGCTACTAGCCCTGACAAGATGTAAGTTAAAATGTTGTATAACCCTGGCTAGCACCCCTTTAACCAAGCTGATGGAATGGAAGAGAATCTTGTAATACAAACTGTGCAGTGGTGCTTGAGGTGCATGGGTGAGGGGATTAGCACGGCCACACCCGTATTGAAGTGGAGCCGGGACCCTGCTTTCAGTGGTCTGGGTTCTTCTCTCCTTGGTTAACATCTCATTCAGCAGGAGTGACCTGCCTGTAACACTATGCTCCAGTTTCAGTTCTGCTTTCCGCTGTGCCACAACCAAGAGCACAGCTGGTGTCCTTGGAGGTCACTGTGGTCATCCTGACAAGACCTAACCCTTCTTACAATGTAAGAATTGAGCATCACAATCACAGCGACAGCCTCGGAACTATACGAAAACCAATGCATAGCAGCTCACTGAAATAAATAGCATCCACAGACTGTGGCAAGGACATTGCTTTTCTGTTATCCTCTGGTAGGCAGTCATTTCATTACAGTGTTTGAACAGTGATTAGTGGGTGTATCAGAGGCTGCTCTGCTGTAGCCCAGGGATATCTCTGCTCTCTGCAGATGGCGCCGGGTGCTCTCCTGTAGGACTGGAATGTACTGCTGCTTCTTTACGAGGCTGTAATTCTGTTTAAAGTCGTGGATCAGACAGTGCTAACTGCAAACAGGGCCAGCGCTGCCTCGGCACCACAGAGGTCCACTGCAGCCCTATTAACACAGTCTGCTTCATCCTCATCAGAGAAGAAGCTCATTTCCTGTTTACAGCAGCTACTGACTTCATTTAGAGCTGTGGTCTGGTTCACATTAAACACACACCTGCTTTGCTTCTATCTCAAGCTCAATCGCTATCACGTGAAATCAATACAAAGATTTCACACTACTGCCAGTAACTTTTCATGCAGATTATGTGAGTTGTTCCATTGTTGCATTGAGACCCTCAGTAGATTCCAAAGCTGAAGTTTATAATGTGTTTAATGTGCTTCTGATTCTGAAGTACGTGAACGTATTCGCCCTAGTAAAAAATCAAAGGAGTTTTGCTGGAACTCCATGTGGCAGTACTATGTAAAGTACTCATTATCCAACAGAAATTTAAATACAGGCATGCAGCATATTATAATTCAACAGCATCCAGATTCATCTTCATTTTTCTGCAGATAACTAGAGAATGAATCATTTTAGCAGAGGTCATCAATAATGCAACCCATTGAAACTAATTCTAAATAATAAATAAATCTGGCCTCTCCTGTGGGACAGGCTCCTTTCTTCACAAGTTTAATTTATGGCAGAGTTCACTGAGTGAGCAGCCCGATTTCATATGTGTCTTGCTGTCTGGCAGTGCAAGGCAATGAAGGCATTGAAAATCTGAGACAAGAGGAAGCCAGGGGCTTTGTTCTGAGCCTTTCGTTCTGAAAATATTAATTCTCTCCCATTCATCCCCTCTTCTCCTCTTCCATCCTCCTGCCACCAGCACAAAAAGGCTTGTTTCCTCTCTCTCTCCCAGCTCTCCCTATCTCCATTCTTTTTGCTTTAGTTTGTTTTTGTTTGCTAGTAAAAGGGTAATATTATAATGACCCATCCACAGTGATTCTTTAGTTGGTAACCCATGTTCAAAAGGAGAGCCAATTGTTTTTTTCGACACCAAAACAGTCAAGCAAACAAACTTTTCATATAGCACTTTGATTTTGTCTAGGCTATAACAGATTGGGTTAATACCACGATGTTCATTGTTCTGAATAGGCCCGGACAAGTTCACTCTATTCTTTTCCAGGTTCTCCAGTTCTTCAGGGGTTCAGCAGGGTCCAGCCCACAGAAAGAGGTGTACGATGTCCCCACGCTGCAGCTGCGAACCTCCCTCACCACGGTCAGTCAGCCTTCCACTCACGTGTGTCTGTGCCTTTCTTTCTTTCTGCATTGCAGCCCATAAATAAATGCAACACAAATTGAAAACATCCTCTGTTCAGCTGAATGTGAGATGTCAGAGATGCATTAATAGTATGGTGCAGAGTGAGTTATGGTTTCATGTGTACTGGTGAGATCTGAATGAGTAAACACTGCCCCCCTCCCCCCCTTCCAGGTCTCTGCCAGCGAGCGGGAGAAGCTGGAACAGTGCTACGAGATTCCCGGGAGCGCAGAGTCCAGTATCGCCAGCCAGGGAAATGTGAGTAACAAACCCCCAGCCAGGAGCACTCACCATAGGGGAGGATTGAACAGCACCTGCCCCTACTATTGTATTTAAAACAAGTACTGTAATGTGAAACAGATTTGAATTTAGAGAAACGTTGAAAGCATCTCGTAATCAAGGGTAAACATTACGTTATTTTACCATCATGTTATGTACAATACATGTTTTTTTTTTTTTTTAAATCAGCTTGTGCATTGTCAATAGAGGCTCAAGTTTGAACTGTGATATCCTTCTCTCCAAGGTTTATGTCATTTCCCCTGTGGTTTGCATGGACTCAAGTTACGATGTCCCTGTCTCGTCCATGGAGGAGGCACAGAAGCGTTTGAGTGGGGGTTACAGCACCCTGCCAAACCCGCGGAAGTCCGAGTGGCACTACGACATTCCCGTCTCCCCGGAGAAACAGAGCTGGAAGGGCTTGGGTCAGGGCTCCTACGAGACTATGCCTGCCAAGGGGGACGTGTCTGGGAGGCAGCAAACCCCCAGCATGGCACAGTCATTACTCTACGACATCCCCACACCCAGCACAGACCCCAGGATGAGGACAGCGCACCAGGACAGCGAAACTTCTTCTAATGTGGACTCTAGAACTTCCAGGGCAAACCTGTACGACACCCCCCCTGCAGGGAAACGGCACAGCATCCCACAGCCGTGTCCCTATGATGTACCTCCCTCCGCCCTGGAGCAAATCTCCCACAGACGGGCCAGCAACTCTGCAGTTGTCCCCGCTGGCATCGCCCCTTCCTCCTTCCCTGTCCTGCACAGGGGAGCTCCATGCCCTATGTACGACCTGCCGCGGGGATCCCTGGGGAGAGAGGACAGCCTGGCAGGGGGTCCAGGGCGACGCCCTGTCTACAACATCCCTCCTCCCAGAGACTGCCTCCTGGAGAGCGGGGAGGAGGAGGAGGTCACATACAGCCAGCGCAGCAGCACCGCCTCCAGCTCTTCCAGCAGCTCCTCCTGCGACCCCCTGCCTCCACTGCCACTCTCCACCCCAGATCCCCATAGAGAGGTGACCCTCAGCCAGGAGGAGGCTGTCCAGAGGCTGTCTCTGCTGCAGGAGGGGGTGTGCCAGGCTGTGTCCCGGCTTATGGTGTTTGTCAGCAGCCGGTGGCGGGCCAGAGAGCACCTGACCTGTCACCTGGAAGAAGTCCGCTCCTCAGTGGAGGCCATCGCTGGCACGCTCATCTCTTTCCTGGATTTCGCCGGGGATGTGAGGGGAAACTCCAGCCGCCTACGAGACTGCAACCTCCAGGCACGGCTCCACAAGCAGCTGACCATCGTGGAGGACTCGGGGGTGATCCTGCGGGAGGCAGAAGCGGAGCTGGTGCAGACTGGGTGGGAGCTGGACTCCCTGGCTCAGGACCCCAGCCAGTCCCCGCCGCCGGACAGCCTGGACCGCTTTGTGATGGTGGCCCGCACCGTGCCTGAGGACGTCAAGCGCCTGGTGTCCATCCTCAACGCCAACAGCAAGCTGCTCTTCAGGCCGACGTCCCCCGCCCCTGTCTGCACAAAGGGGGAGGAGCCTCGAGCAGAGAAGAAGAACGGTTCCCAGGGCAACAGACCCTTGGAGGACAGCGACTATGTCCAGCTACAGGTAACTGACTGACTGCTTGCTTGCTTGCTTGTTGATTACATTATAATTGATCATTTTCTCAATGTATAGAAGCAAATAAATATATTTTATAATGTGTAACATTGTAATTGCAACTTCTAAAGAAACGTCAGGGTTTAACTTCTACCAGTGGCAATGACAATGTGAAGGGGTCCGGCCAGTATGGCTGAGCCCCTTCCCTGAAGCAGAACAAGCCTGGTTGCATACTGTATGATGCTGCCTCATCTCAGGTGTGACGGGTGACTGTGTTTGTGTTTCAGAGGAAGGAGGAGTTTGAGAAGCAGCGGAAGAGTCCCGGTGACAGCACGGTGCAGACGAGAGGCACTAACACCTCCGAACAACAGGTACACCACTCCATTCACACAGCGCCACCCAGTGCCCAAACAATGTCATTAGGGTTTATTTTCATATTTTTTTGACCAGAACACACCATTCAGACTTAACTTTAACCCTTTCATGCATGGCAACCTCATTTGGGGACGTAATACAAAACTCTCTTTATATGGGGGCATATGGAAGACGCAAATGCATGATGACCTCATATGAGGATGCCCCCATATAAAGCAATGGAAACAAATTATTATGCCTCCAAAACTATTTTCAATGTATCATGCATGAAAGGGTTAATGATAAAACCCGAAAAAAACAAGAGCAACTGATGTGTTGAGATGGTAACACCCTAAAGTGTGTTACACATTTGTAATAATTAACATGTATGTGTGTGTGCAGGCTAAGGAAAAAGCTGCATCCTCAGCCGTGAAGGGAGAGGACCAGAGAGAGAATCTCAAGCAGCACTGCAAGCTGTACTTCGGGGCGCTGCAGAAAGCCATCGCGGTCTTCATCACCAGCCTCATAGAGGGCCAGCCCCCGGAGAAGTTCATCTCCCACAGCAAGCTGGTGATCATGGTGGGACAGAAGCTGGTGAACACCCTGTGCAAAGAGGCGCACAGCCGCAGGGAGAGCCTGGACCTGCTCTGCAAAAGCAATCTGCTGTGCGCCCTGCTCAAGCAGCTCGCTGTGACAACCAAGAAGGCAGCCGTGCACTTCCCTGACAAAGCGGCGCTGCTGGAGGCACAGGACTTCGCCAGGGAGCTGGCACAGAGGGCACAGCACTTTCGGACGCTGATCGACCTCTGAAACGCACACAGGAAGGGGCGGGGGCGGGCGGCCGTTGCAAAGCCTTTTGCTCCAGGACAGCTGCCGAGGGTATATTATAATGATTTAATAATGACTTGAACTGTAGGCAAGAAGCATTATTTTGTGCGAACGGCATGAAGCGATGTCCTGTGTGTGAATTGATGTCCATGTGTAGAACTCCTTTTTGCACTGAAGCAAAATGCTTTGAAAACAACCTGACAGTTTGTATATGTGAACTTGTATACACCGGGCGAAATGCATCCACCAATCATCAAATTACAGTAACCCATTAAACGTTTGCTCTGACAGGTTGCACAGTTCCTCAATGCATCATCCCACTGTTCATCTTCCAGGTGTCCAGAAATCCCCTCGACGAATTCAACTGAACCCAATGCGTGTCTCTTCCACAATCTCTCTGGTCAACCTGTTCTTTTTTTGTACAGAAAATCAAATCCCTATATATTTGGATGTCCCAAGGCATTGCATTTGTATTCAGATGGTTATATTCAGATTGATTTGTTTTTTTTTTAAAGATCTTGTTTTATTTTCAATAAAAGTACTTTGGTTAGATCTCTCGTGTGTCTGCGCTACTCGTTTGTGGTGTTTCAGAGCTAGCTGTTGAGGTGCAGAGAGCACTGTGCAGCTGAGAACGGAGTGCTGTGGCAGGGCTGAGGTAATGAGAATAGAAAGGATCGGAATACCACACAGAACACGTGACAGTGTAACATACCATTCAGTTTGGTACAATACCACTCTACACCGCCAGGGGGAAGTACAGCCCAATATATATTTTTTGCTTTTACCCTTATTCAACCAGGAAGTTCTGTTGATATTACAAGCTCCATGGCAACAGACACACACACACACACACACACACACACACACACACACACACACACAATACCAATTGCAGCACAGACATTTCTGTCAATAATGTTTAATAAATATAACCAATACCAAGCCTAGAAGGATATATATATATATATATATATATATATATATATATATATATATATATAATATATATATATATATAAAACAGTGACACACACACACTAACCAGCCTACTCTATTTAATCTAAATAATCAAGCAAAAATCGCAGGAACCAATACACAAGCATTATATATAGCTTGCTCCCTTCACTCACACAATAGATCAAGGTTATTTCTTTGGTCAGCAGCACCCGAGTGGTTGCTGGTAATGCTAAGGCATGCTGACAGCTAACAGCAGAGATATTTAGGAAGGCTTGTTGCTCCTGTTGCTTCAGGATAGTACAGTAGTAGGGGTATGAAGGGTTACATTATAATGGATTGTCAAGAAGTACATCCAACTATTACAGTCTCAGCACTAAGAAACATTACAAAAAGCCAACCGTGCTAGAAGTGGGATTTCACAGCTTGGCGAGGGGCACCATATATAAACGAGATTTTCCTCTGCAAGACAGCACGGTTATTATATGTTAATACTATATAATATGATAAGTATTACCAGTCATAGCATTGACCCTGGTATCCCTCTCATAGACCTCCTGTGTAATAGGTTTGGGTTTGCTAATCCCTCCTTTCTTCAGGGGCATGAAACTCTGCACTTGTGCAATAAGAGTCTCGATTCTCAACTCCAGTGTGTGCACTCTGAAAAACGGAAGCCAGTTTCACATACCAGGTTAGGCTGCTTGACTGCACAAGGAGACAGGTGGTTCACTGAGTCAATTCACTAGCATAGTGGGCTGGTCCTTCTTGTGGTACAGGGTTCCTATCCAGCTCATGCCTGCCTTTGTCAAAGAATTGGAGCATTTACTATCTAGACAATGATAAAGGAGTTTATTTCCATGGATGTGACATGGCACAGTGGGCTAATTCACCAGCATACTGTGCTGCTCTTTTTGGAGCACAGGATTCAGATTCAGGTGGTTCTTTGTTTTCAAAGAACTGGTTAATTTATAATCCAGGTAAAACACTGCTTTCCTGTAGGAGCTGGTGGTGCATTGGGCTAATCCCATGGCCTTTTCTCCCTGAAGACGGTGGTTTGAATCCAGTTCCCGCTGGTAAGTAATGATGTTGGTTGTAAGTACTGATGCTGGTTATGTTTTCACAGATGGAGGAGGAGAGGACTGAAACAGGATAAAGACATTAGGCTGCAGCATTTCCGTTTCAGAAATGA